>NC_079190.1:508017827-508272827 GCF_029499605.1 Hyla sarda | reverse complement strand
TTAGGAAATTATAGTTTTCCTCCTCCGTTTTTTTTATCAGTCTTGTATTTATTTACTCCGCGGTGACATTAAGTGCCAGCAGAAAATGGACCAAATATATGATTTCTTATGAATTAGGGCACAAGGGCTTGAGATTAGCGCTAGACTCCCTATGTTAGTGATTACCAGCAAGTGTGCTGCCAGCTGAGGCAAAACTACAACTCCCAGCATGCCCGGACAGCCTTTGGCTGTCCGGGCATGCTGGGAGTTGTAGTTTTGCACCAGCTAGAGGCCCTCTGGTTGGAAAACACTGCCCTAGGTGCAAAGCATTGCTTAAAGTCTCTGAGCCTCAGCAGTAATTTGTTTTTAACAAAACTCTGTCAGGAGTTGTTTATGCTGTATGTATCTATATGTGGCCACCCAGTGGTCGGGATGTGAACTGCAGCCTGTCAAGGATTTTGCAATATTGTATTAAAGGGGTATTCCAGGAAAAAACTTTATTTTTTTTTTTTATATCAACTGGCTCCAGAAAATTAAACAGATTTTTAAATTACTTCTATTAAAAAATCTTAATCCTTCCAATAATTATCAGCAGCTGAAGTTGAGTTGTTCTTTTCTGTCTGACAATAGTGCTCTCTACTGACATCTCTGCTTGCCTCGGGAACTGTACAGAGTAGAAGAGGTTTGCTATGGGGATTTGCATCTACCCTGGACAGTTCCCGAGACAGGTGACATCAGAGAGCCAATCATTCCACCTTTCCAATCAAAACCCCCATCATATATTCAGCTACATGCCATAAATGTCAACGTCAATATGTGGGAAAATTAAAGACTCGTCTAGGGGAACATTTAAGAGCAGCCACACCAACGCACCTTCGTAGTGGTGCCCGCACTTCTTCCGGACTGAGTAAGCACATCCGGGAGAAACATGAAGGGAATTGTTCAGACATAACCGTCTGCGGTATTGAAAAAGTTCATCAACCCAGCAGAGGTGGTGATTGGACACGGATGGTACAGTCAAGAGAGTCCTATTGGATCTTATCCCTAGACTCATGTGCCCCTAAAGGGTTGAACTACCGCAACAACCTCATGTACATATATTAACCCCTTAAAGGAGTAGTCCAGTGGTGACTCAGTGGGGAACAACTTATCCCCTATCCTAAGGATAGGGGATAAGTTGCAGATCGCAGGGGGTCCGACCGCTGGGGCCCCCTGCGATCTCCTGTATGGAGCCCCGACAGCCTGCGGGAAGGGGGCGTGTCGACCTCCGCACGAAGCGGCGGCCGACACGCCCCCTCAATACAACTCTATGGCAGAGCCGGAGCGCTGCCTTCGGCAATCTCCGGCTCTGCCATAGAGATGTATTGAGGGGGCGTGTCGGCCGCCGCTTCGTGCGGGTGTCGACACCTGTTATCTGGCCGGAGAGCCAGGGCCCCGTACAGAGAGATCGCAGGGGGCCCCAGCAGTCGGACCCCCCGCGATCTCAAACTTATCCCCTATCCTTAGGATAGGGGATAAGTTTTTCACCACTGGACTACCCCTTTAAGGACCCAAGGTTTTTTTTCCGTTTTTGCATTTTCATTTTTTCCTCATCACCTTCAAAAAATCATAACGATTTCAATTTTGCACATAAAATTCCGTATTATGGCTTATTTTTTGTGTCACCAATTCTACTTTGCAGTGACATTAGTCATTTTATCCAAAAATCCACGTCAAAACGGAAAAAAAATTCCTTGTGTGACAAAATTGAAGAAAAAATTTAATTTTGTAACTTTTGGGGTTTCTATTTCTATGCAGTGCACGTTTCGGTAAAAATGACACATTCTCTTTATTCTGTAGGTCCATACGATTAAAATGATCCCCTACTTATATAGGTTGGACATTGTCGTACTTTGGAAAAAAATCATAACTACATGCAGGAAAATGTATACGTTAAAAATTCTCATCTTCTAACCCCTATAACTTTTTTTTTTTTCCGCGTACGGGCCGGTATGAGGGCTCATTATTTTGCACCGGTACCATTTTTGTATTGATCAGACTTTTTGATCGCTGTTTAGTCATTTTTTCATGATATAAAAAGTGAACAAAAATAAGCAATTTTGGACTTTGGAATTTTTTTGCGTGTACGCCATTGACCGTGCTGTTTAATTAACAATATATTTTTAAAGTTCGGAAATTTCCGCACGCTGCGATACCACATATGTTTATTTTTAGTTACACAGTTTTTTTTTTATGGGAAAAGGGGGGTGATTCAAACTTTTATTAGGGAACGGGTTAAATGACCTTTGTTAACTTCTTTTTTTTTTTTCCACTTTTTTTATTGCAGTGTTATAGCTCCCATAGGAGACTATAACACTGCACACACTGATCTCTTATACTGATCATTATTATCCCATAGGGACCTATAACACTGCACAAACTGGTCTCTTATACTGATCATTATTATCCCATAGGAGACTATAACACTGCACACACTGATCTCATATACTGATCATTGTTATCCCATAGGGACCTATAACACTGCACACACTGATCTTATACACTGATCATTGTTATCCCATAGGGACCTATAACACTGCACACACTGATCTCTTATACTGATCATTATTCTCCCATAGGAGACTATAACACTGCACACACTGATCTCTTATACTGATCATTGTTATCCTATAGGGACCTATAACACTGCACACACTGATCTTTTACCCTGATCCCTGCAAAGCCATAGCTTTGCATGGATCAGCGTTATAGGGGGTTGATTGCTCAAGCCTATAGCTCAGACTCGGAGCAATCAAACACCGATTGGACGCGACGGAGCAAGGTAAGGGGGTCTCTGCTCGCGTCCTAGCTGATCGGGACATCGCAATTTTATCGTGATGTCCTGATCAGCCCAACTAAGCTGCCGGGAAGCGTTTACTTTCATTTTTAGACTTTTAGATGCGGCAATCAACTTTGATCGCCGCATCTAAAGGGTTAATAGCACGCGGCACAACGATCGGTGCTCTACGCTATTAGCCCAGGGTCCCGGCTATCGTTAGCAGCCGGGACCGACCCGGTGTGATGCGGGGTCACGGTGTGACCCCGTTTTAAACACCGGGACTGGGCGAGGGGCGTACAGGTACGCCCTTCATCCTGAAGGAGTTAATCATACTTCATATTGCCGTTTATTTTGCCATAATGATGTAGCTATCGCTGTGGATATTTTCCATCTATTTTGATACTGATGAAATGGATTAATGTTATTTCTGCGTATACTTTCATTGTCATCATTTTTTGGATACAGTCTATCTTATGGAGTGTAGTCACATTATTCACCATTAATATACGACCTGAGGTTAATGTCCAATTATTTATAATGGTGATTATTTCACAGCTAGCATATGTATGCTACTACAACTAGATATATTTCTTGGTTACTACACTAATTGCTATTTTCGAGCTATACCAATCTCTTTTTGCTGTTCGTGTGGCAGTTGCAGGTCCGTGTCTAGTTGCATGCCGAATGCGGTTACATTCACATTGCTCGTCTACATTCTACTATTACTATTATTAGTTTCCATTCATAGCATTTGTTTCAATTTTTTAAGTTTACAATTTTTGAAGTCTGTGATAGTAACTAAAACTACATTTTGAAGTCAGTGACTGTGACTAGGACTGCATTTAAACTTATGTTCACACAGTGCGTTTCTTCACTTGCTGTAATGAATGGTGAGCATATATCCATAGAGTACGTCCAGTACAGTTTTTCGGTGTAACTTTCACGTACCTTGGGATTTTGCTCACCTGCCATCCACCGGATCTGTCGCCACATGCCGGCCCTCGTGGATGGGAGGTTCCCGGTACTGCGCTATATTCAGGTGCGATGCGGGTGTTTTATTGTGCATAGGTCATACAGCAATGCTCAGTCGACGAATCATTTTGCGCACCTGCGCTTAATCAATGACTATATTCAAGTACATTATTTAAACCAGCACAGTTCTGCTCATAACTTGCCATGACTAAGGACTTATTGTAAGTCCGAAACGCGTCAGCGCGGTTGTTTTTATTACCAATACCATGTAATACCAATACCATTTTAATGGATTACATTAAAGCTTGAACATTTTAACAGTTTGCTGTGAAGCTGGATACTCCCTATTGTTTCTCTAACACACTATATGGGCAGGCGGCTCGCTTCTCCCAATATGAATACAACTGGGCTTATGTGCTGAGTGAGCTGAGTAGATCCTTTTTCTATGTCACCAGAGAGCACTTAGACAGAAAAGAACAACTCAACTTCAGCTCATAAGTACTGAAAGGATTAAAAAAAAATTAAATTCCTGGAGCCAGTTGATATATAAAAAAAAGTTTTTTTCCTGGATAACCCCTTTAATATTTTATCACTTGGAAACAGAAAAGATGTCTAAGGCCAGAATACCCCTTGAATGCATACATTTGTATGAGGTTCTGGACAGTTAAAGGGGTTAGGTGCCATCTGAAAAAAAAAAAAAAAGGTTAAAGGGGTACTCTGCTGCTAGACTTGTTATCCCCTATCCAGAGGTGTAGAATGTAGCTTCTGGGCCCTGATGCAAAATCTGCAACAAGGCCCCATATGCCAAATATACTACTGGCCTCTTATGGGGAAGATGCGTTTTGGGGCCCCCTTAGGCACAAGGGCCCTGGTGCGACTGCTACCTCTGCCACCTCTATAGTTTTGCCCCATTCAAAGGATAGGGGATAACATGCCTGATAGCGGGGGACCAGCCACTGGGGTCTCCCGTGATCTCTGCCACGGCACCTCAGTCATCCGGCGCATGGAGCAAAGTCTGTGCAGTGCCCAATGACTGGTGACTACAGCCGCCACGCCCTCTCCATTCATGTCTATGAGAGGAGGCGTGACAGGTGTGTACTAGCCATCACGCCCCTTTCCTATAGACAGGAAGGGAGGGGGCGTGGCGTGACATCATGATCACAGAACCCAGGCTTCCATGGCCATAATATTGCAGCGCTGACCCGGAGATTTAAAGGGGTACTCCGCCCCTATACATGTTAATCCCTATCCAAAGGATAGGGGATTACATGTCTGATCGCGGAGGGTCCGGCTGCAGGGATAGGATAGGGGATAACATGTATAGGGGCAGAGTACTCCTTTAAACAAGGAGACAATGCAATACACTGATCTCTTTGTTGGCCTGCGGTTGGAGTTAGTGCTACTTGTCCACCATTTGAGGACCATTTCCCTGGAATAAGTCCTTCTGGGTATTATTTTGCAGAACCGCAGCTGAGAGTAAAGTCTACATACCGAGCCAACCTGTGAAGATCCGTCATTACTGTAATATTGGACTGAGAACTTGGGAACCAGAAAATAAATTACATGTTTCAAGAAGCCCCGCAGATTTTGATAAATGCAGTAAAGATGCTATAACAACATCAATTAAAGGGACAGTGGCCAAATATCTATTTTTCGGGATAAAAAGCTGGAGCATTCCAAATTGTATCAAAGCAACTGTATTATATTGGAAATGCACCAGCAGATTTAGTAAAGTTGTTCTAGTGTGCAGAAACAACTTCCATGACAAAAGGTTATGGTCAGGTGACATACAAGATTAAAGGAGAAGTCTAATGCCTGGAAGTACAGAAAAACATATCCACTATCCTCAGGATAGGGGATAAGTTTTTCTATACTTCCAGGCATGTGACTTCTCCTTTAAAGACAACTACTCTCAGCTAGCCTACACTATAGCTATCCGTGTACAGTCACTACCTACAATAATGGACTGAACCAATACACAGTCACTACCTACAATAATGGACCGAACCAATGCACAGTCACTACCTACAATAATGGACCGAACCAATGCACAGTCACTACCTACAATAAGGTACCGAACCAATGCACAGTCACTACCTACCATAATGGACTGAACCAATGCACAATCACTACCTACAATAATGGACCGAACCAATGCACAGTCACTACCTACAATAATGGACCGAACCAATGCACAGTCACTACCTACAATAATGGACTGAACCAATGCACAGTCACTATCTACAATAATGGACCAAACCAATGCACAGTCACTACCTACAATAATGGACCGAACCAATGCACAGTCCCTACCTATAATAATGCACCGAACCAATGCACAGTCCCTACCTATAATAATTGATTGAACCAATGCACAGTCCCTACCTACAATAATGGACCGAACCAATGCACAGTCACTACCTCCAATAATGGACCGAACCAATGTACTGTCACTACCTACAATAATGCACCGAACCAATGGTAATCCAACACAGCAGCACATGAGCTTATATCTAGAACATATGAAAACAACTCCCTCTCTATGACCAATTTCTGGCAAATTTAATAGGGATGTTGTATCTGCCCAAAATCTATAAAGAGGATTACAAGTTATCACAAAATACTCCTAGACTGTATTAAACACAATGACCCCACCAGCAGAATAGTAAGTACAGCTCTGGAGTATAATACAGGATGTAGCTCAGGATCAGTACAGGATAAGTAATGTTATGTATGTACACAGTGACCTCACCAGCAGAATTGTGAGTACAGCTCTGAAGTATAATACAGGATATAACTCAGGATCAGTACAGGATAAGTAATGTAATGTATGTACACAGTGACCTCACCAGCAGAATAGTGAGTGCAGATCTGGGGTATAATACAGGATTTAACTCAGGATCAGTACAGGATAAGTAATGTAATGTATGCACACAGTGACCTCACCAGCAGAACAGTGAGTACAGCTCTGGAGTATAATACAGGATATAACTCAGGATCAGTACAGGATAAGTAATGTAATGTATGTACACAGTGACCCCACCAGCAGAATAGTAAGTACAGCTCTGGAGTATAATACAGGATATAACTCAGGATCAGTACAGGATAAGTAATGTAATGTATGTACACAGTGACCTCACCAGCAGAATAGTGAGTACAGCTCTGGAGTATAATACAGGATATAACTCAGGATCAGTACAGGATAAGTAATGTAATGTATGTACACAGTGACCCCACCAGCAGAATAGTGAGTACAGCTCTGGGGTATAATACAGGATATAACTCAGGATCAGTACAGGATTAGTAATGTAATGTATGTACACAGTGACCCCACCAGCAGAATAGTGAGTACAGCTCTGGGGTATAATACAGGATATAACTCAGGATCAGTACAGGATAAGTAATGTAATGTATGTACACAGTGACCTCACCAGCAGAATAGTGAGTACAGCTCTGGAGTATAATACAGGATATAACTCAGGATCAGTACAGGATAAGTAATGTAATGTATGTATACAGTGATCTCACCAACAGAATTGTGAGTACAGCTCTGGAATATAATACAGGATATAACTCAGGATCAGTACAGGATAAGTAATGTAATGTATGTACACAGTGACCTCACCAGCAGAATAGTGAGTACAGCTCTGGGGTATAATACAGGATATAACTCAGGATCAGTACAGGATAAGTAATGTACTGTATGTACACAGTGACCTCACCAGCAGAATAGTGAGTACAGCTCTGGTGTATAATACAGAATATAACTCAGGATCAGTACAGGATAAGTAATATAATGTATATACACAGTGACCTCACCAGCAGAATAGTGAGTACAGCTCTGGAGTATAATACAGGATTGCAAGATTGCTTTTTATATTCACCTTTTCAAGTGGAATCTTGACCTTTGACCCAATCACCAAGGCTCCCAGTCTAAGACTAGAGTTGACTCTTCTGCTCCAGTATATTAGAGTTAGTTACTATAACACCAGTTCCCAAACTGCTTGAGATACTTATTGCAGAGGCGCTCGGTGCGCAGCCTATCATTGGGAACACATGCATATTCATTCTTTTGTGCTGTTGCCATGCCTTTTGTTTGCTTCATGATTGATCAAACTATTTGCAGCCCCTTTTGTAATGAAAATGAAAAATTATGTTTAAGAATTGTTGCTCTTTCTGGTGAAAATGCAGAGTGACATCCTGACAATCTGAGCATTAATGAGACGCTGCATCAAAGTGAATTATGTATGAGGGATTATTGTCTTCACAACACAAAGGAACAACAATGGGAACAGTCAGACTGCAACTTATTGTACATACGAAGTAAGGGAGACCTGAAGTAGGGCAGCAAGTTATATATCTCCTGTATATAGTGATATGGACCATGCTGGTATAACCCGGTATATACTGTATATAATTATATATGTATAGCTGGTATAAGTTATATATCTCCTGTATATAGTGATATGGACCATGCTGGTATAACCTGGGTATATACTGTATATTATATATATATGTACAGCTGGTATAAGTTATATATCTCCTGTATATAGTGATATGGACCATGCTGGTATAACCTGGGTATATACTGTATATAATATATATGTACAGCTGGTATAAGTTATATATCTCCTGTATATAGTGATATGGACCATGCTGGTATAACCTGGGTATATACTGTATATAATATATATGTACAGCTGGTATAAGTTATATATCTCCTGTATATAGTGATATGGACCATGCTGGTATAACCTGGTATATACTGTATATAATTATATATGTACAGCTGGTATAAGTTATATATCTCCTGTATATAGTGATATGGACCATGCTGGTATAACCTGGTATATACTGTATATAATTATATATGTACAGCTGGTATAAGTTATATATCTCCTGTATATAGTGATATGGACCATGCTGGTATAACCTGGGTATATACTGTATATAATATATATGTACAGCTGGTATAAGTTATATATCTCCTGTATATAGTGATATGGACCATGCTGGTATAACCTGGGTATATAATGTATATAATATATATGTACAGCTGGTATAAGTTATATATCTCCTGTATATAGTGATATGGACCATGCTGGTATAACCCGGTATATACTGTATATAATATATATGTACAGCTGGTATAAGTTATATATCTCCTGTATATGGTGATATGGACCATGCTGGTATAACCTGGGTATATACTGTATATAATATATATGTACAGCTGGTATAAGTTATATATCTCCTGTATATAGTGATATGGACCATGCTGGTATAACCCGGTATATACTGTATATAATATATATGTACAGCTGGTATAAGTTATATATCTCCTGTATATAGTGATATGGACCATGCTGGTATAACCCGGTATATACTGTATATAATATATATGAATAGCTGGTATAAGTTATATATCTCCTGTATATAGTGATATGGACCATGCTGGTATAACCTGGGTATATACTGTATATTATATATATATGTACAGCTGGTATAAGTTATATATCTCCTGTATATAGTGATATGGACCATGCTGGTATAACCTGGGTATATACTGTATATAATATATATGTACAGCTGGTATAAGTTATATATCTCCTGTATATAGTGATATGGACCATGCTGGTATAACCTGGGTATATACTGTATATAATATATATGTACAGCTGGTATAAGTTATATATCTCCTGTATATAGTGATATGGACCATGCTGGTATAACCTGGTATATACTGTATATAATTATATATGTACAGCTGGTATAAGTTATATATCTCCTGTATATAGTGATATGGACCATGCTGGTATAACCTGGTATATACTGTATATAACATATATGTACAGCTGGTATAAGTTATATATCTCCTGTATATAGTGATATGGACCATGCTGGTATAACCTGGGTATATAATGTATATAATATATATGTACAGCTGGTATAAGTTATATATCTCCTGTATATAGTGATATGGACCATGCTGGTATAACCCGGTATATACTGTATATAATATATATGTACAGCTGGTATAAGTTATATATCTCCTGTATATGGTGATATGGACCATGCTGGTATAACCTGGGTATATACTGTATATAATATATATGTACAGCTGGTATAAGTTATATATCTCCTGTATATAGTGATATGGACCATGCTGGTATAACCCGGTATATACTGTATATAATATATATGTACAGCTGGTATAAGTTATATATCTCCTGTATATAGTGATATGGACCATGCTGGTATAACCCGGTATATACTGTATATAATATATATGTACAGCTGGTATAAGTTATATATCTCCTGTATATAGTTATATGGACCATGCTGGTATAACCTGGGTATATACTGTATATAATTATATATGTACAGCTGGTATAAGTTATAGATATCCTGTATATAGTGATATGGACCATGCTGGTATAACCTGGTATATACTGTATATAATATATATGTACAGCTGGTATAAGTTATATATCTACTGTATATAGTGATATGGACCATGCTGGTATAACCTGGTATATACTGTATATAATATATATGCACAGCTGGTATAAGTTATATATCTACTGTATATAGTGATATGGACCATGCTGGTATAACCTGGTATATACTGTATATAATTATATATGTACAGCTGGTATAAGTTATATATCTCCTGTATATAGTGATATGGACCATGCTGGTATAACCTGGGTATATACTGTATATAATACATATGTACAGCTGGTATAAGTTATATATACTGTATATAGTGATATGGACCATGCTGGTATAACCTGGTATATACTGTATATAATATATATGTACAGCTGGTATAAGTTATATATCTCCTGTATATAGTGATATGGACCATGCTGGTATAACCTGGGTATATACTGTATATAATACATATGTACAGCTGGTATAAGTTATATATACTGTATATAGTGATATGGACCATGCTGGTATAACCTGGTATATACTGTATATAATATATATGTACAGCTGGTATAAGTTATATATCTCCTGTATATAGTGATATGGATCATGCTGGTATAACCTGGGTATATACTGTATATAATATATATGTACAGCTAGTATAAGTTATATATCTCCTGTATATAGTGATATGGACCATGCTGGTATAACCTGGGTATATACTGTATATAATTATATATGCACAGCTGGTATAAGTTATATATCTCCTGTATATAGTGATATGGACCATGCTGGTATAACTTGGTATATACTGTATATAATATATATGCACAGCTGGTATAAGTTATATATCTCCTGTATACAGTGATATGGACCATGCTGGTATAACCTGGGTATATACTGTATATAATTATATATGTACAGCTGGTATATACTGTATATAATTATATATGTACAGCTGGTATAAGTTATATATCTCCTGTATATAGTGATATGGACCATGCTGGTATAACCCGGTATATACTGTATATGATTATATATGTATAGCTGGTATAAGTTATATATCCACTGTATATAGTGATATGGACCATGCTGGTATAACCTGGATATATACTGTATATAATACATATGTACAGCTGGTATAAGTTATATATACTGTATATAGTGATATGGACCATGCTGGTATAACCTGGTATATACTGTATATAATATATATGTACAGCTGGTATAAGTTGTATATCTCCTGTATATAGTGATATGGACCATGCTGGTATAACCTGGGTATATACTGTATATAATACATATGTACAGCTGGTATAAGTTATATATACTGTATATAGTGATATGGACCATGCTGGTATAACCTGGTATATACTGTATATAATATATATGTACAGCTGGTATAAGTTATATATCTCCTGTATATAGTGATATGGATCATGCTGGTATAACCTGGGTATATACTGTATATAATATATATGTACAGCTGGTATAAGTTATATATCTCCTGTATATAGTGATATGGACCATGCTGGTATAACCTGGGTATATACTGTATATAATTATATATGCACAGCTGGTATAAGTTATATATCTCCTGTATATAGTGATATGGACCATGCTGGTATAACCTGGTATATACTGTATATAATATATATGCACAGCTGGTATAAGTTATATATCTCCTGTATACAGTGATATGGACCATGCTGGTATAACCTGGGTATATACTGTATATAATTATATATGTACAGCTGGTATAAGTTATATATCTCCTGTATATAGTGATATGGACCATGCTGGTATAACCTGGGTATATAATGTATATAATTATATATGTACAGCTGATATAAGTTATATATCTCCTGTATATAGTGGTATGGGCCATGCTGGTATAACCTGGGTATATACTGTATATAATATATATGTACAGCTGGTATAAGTTATGTATCTCAAGTATATAGTGATACGGACCATGCTGGTATAACCTGGTATATACTGTATATATTATATATGTACAACTGGTATAAGTTATATATCTCCTGTATATAGTGATATGGACCATGCTGGTATAACCTGGTATATACTGCATATAATTATATATGTACAGCTGGTATAAGTTATATATACTGTATATAGTGATATGGACCATGCTGGTATATCCTGGGTATATACTGTATATAATAGATATGTACAGCTGGTATAAGTTATATATCTCCTGTATAAAGTGATATGGACCATGCTGGTATAACCTGGGTATATACTGTATATAATATATATGTACAGCTGGTATAAGTTATATATCTCCTGTATATAGTGATATGGACCATGCTGGTATAACCTGGGTATAAACTGTATATAATTATATATGTACAGCTGGTATAAGTTATATATCTCCTGTATATAGTGATATGGACCATGCTGGTATAACCTGGTATATACTGTATATAATATATATATATATATATATATATATATATATATATATATATATACATATATATATATATATATATATATATATATATATATATATATATACAGCTGGTATAAGTTATATATCTCCTGTATATAGTGATATGGACCATGCTGGTATAACCTGGTATATACTGTATATAATATATATGTACAGCTGGTATAAGTTATATGTCTCCTGTATATAGTGATATGGACCATGCTGGTATAACCTGGGTATATACTGTATATAATTATATATGTACAACTGGTATAAGTTATATATCTCCTGTATATAGTGATATGGACCATGCTGGTATAACCTGGTATATACTGTATATAATAGATATGTACAGCTGGTATAAGTTATATATCTCCTGTATAAAGTGATATGGACCATGCTGGTATAACCTGGTATATACTGTATATAATATATATGTACAGCTGGTATAAATTATATATCTCCTGTATATAGTGATATGGACCATGCTGGTATAACCTGGGTATATACTGTATATAATATATATGTACAGCTGGTATAAGTTATATATCTCCTGTATATAGTGATATGAACCATGCTGGTATAACCTGGTATATACTGTATCAAATTATATATGTACAGCTGGTATAAGTTATATGTCTCCTGTATATAGTGATATGGACCATGCTGGTATAACCTGGGTATATACTGTATATAATATATATGTACAGCTGGTATAAGTTATATATCTCCTGTATATAGTGATATGGACCATGCTGGTATAACCTGGTATATACTGTATCAAATTATATATGTACAGCTGGTATAAGTTATATGTCTCCTGTATATAGTGATATGGACCATGCTGGTGTAACCGGGGTATATACTGTATATAGTATATATGTACAGCTGGTATAAGTTATATATCTCCTGTATATAGTGATATGAACCATGCTGGTATAACCGGGGTATATACTGTATATAATATATATGTACAGCTGGTATAAGTTATATATTTCCTGTATATAGTGATATGGACCATGCTGGTATAACCTGGTATATACTGTATATCATATATATGTACAGCTGGAATAAGTTATATAGCTCCTGTATATAGTGATATGGACCATGCTGGTATAACCTGGGTATATACTGTATATATAATATAATAAATATATATATATATATATATATATATATATATATATATATATATATATATATATATATATACAGCTGGTAAAAGTTAGATATCCCCTGTATATAGTGATATGGACCATGCTGGTATAACCTGGGTATATGCTGTATATAATATATGTGTATAGCTAGTATAAGTTATATATCTCCTGTATATAGTGATATGGACCATTTTGATATAACCTTGGTATATACTGTATATACTTATACATGTACAGCTGGTATAAGTTATATATCTCCTGTATATAGTGATATGGACCATGCTGGTATAACCTGGGTAAATACTGTATATAATTATATATGCACAGCTAGTATAAGTTATATATCTCCTGTATTTAGTGATATGGACCATGCTGGTATAACCTGGTATATACTGTATATAATATATATGTACAGCTGGTATAAGTTATATATCTCCTGTATATAGTGATATGGACCATGCTGGTATAACCTGGTATATACTGTATATACTATATATGTACAGCTGGTATAAGTTATATATCTCCTGTATATAGTGATATGGACCATGCTGGTATAACCTGGTATATACTGTTTATAATATATATGTACAGCTGGTATAAGTTATATATCTCCTGTATATAGTGATATGGACCATACTGGTATAACCTGGGTATATACTGTATATAATATATATGTACAGCTGGTATAAGTTATATATCTCCTGTATATAGTGATATGGACCATGCTGGTATAACCTGGGTATATACTGTATATAATATACATGTACAGCTGGTATAAGTTATATATCTCCTGTATATAGTGATATGGACCATGCTGGTATAACCTGGGTATTAACTGTATATAATTATATATGTACAGCTGGTATAAGTTATATATAGTGATATGGACCATGCTGGTATAACCTGGGTATATACTGTATATAATATATATGTACAGCTGGTATAAGTTATATATCTCCAGTATATAGTGATATGGACCATGCTGGTATAACCTGGGTATATACTGTATATAATATACATGTACAGCTGGTATAAGTTATATATCTCCTGTATATAGTGATATGGACCATGCTGGTATAACCTGGGTATTAACTGTATATAATTATATATGTACAGCTGGTATAAGTTATATATAGTGATATGGACCATGCTGGTATAACCTGGTATATACTGTATATACTATATATGTACAACTGGTATAAGTTATATATCTCCTGTATATAGTGATATGGACCATGCTGGTATAACCTGGTATATACTGTTTATAATATATATGTACAGCTGGTATAAGTTATATATCTCCTGTATATAGTGATATGGACCATGCTGGTATAACCTGGTATATACTGTATATAATATACATGTTCAGCTGGTATAAGTTATATATCTACTGTATATAGTGATATGGACCATGCTGGTATAACCTGGGTATATACTGTACATAATATATATGTACAGATGGTATAAGTTATATATCTCCAGTATATAGTGATATGGACCATGCTGGTATAACCTGGGTATATACTGTATATAATATACATGTACAGCTGGTATAAGTTATATATCTCCTGTATATAGTGATATGGACCATGCTGGTATAACCTGGGTATATACTGTATATAATATATATGTACAGCTGGTATAAGTTATATATCTCCTGTATATAGTGATATGGACCATGCTGGTATAACCTGGGTATATACTGTATATAATATATATGTACAGCTGGTATAAGTTATATATCTCCTGTATATAGTGATATGGACCATGCTGGTATAACCTGGGTATTAACTGTATATAATTATATATGTACAGCTGGTATAAGTTATATATCTCCTGTATATAGTGATATGGACCATGCTGGTATAACCTGGTATATACTGTATATACTATATATGTACAACTGGTATAAGTTATATATCTCCTGTATATAGTGATATGGACCATGCTGGTATAACCTGGTATATTCTGTTTATAATATATATGTACAGCTGGTATAAGTTATATATCTCCTGTATATAGTGATATGGACCATGCTGGTATAACCTGGGTATATACTGTATATAGTATATATGTACAGCTGGTATAAGTTATATATCCCCTGTATACAGTGATAAGGACCATGCTGGTATAACCTGGGTATACACTGTACATAATATATATGTACAGATGGTATAAGTTATATATCTCCAGTATATAGTGATATGGACCATGCTGGTATAACCTGGTATATACTGTATATAATATATATGTACAGCTGGTATAAGTTATATGTCTCCTGTATATAGTGATATGGACCATGCTGGTATAACCTGGGTATATACTGTATATAATATATATGTACAGCTGGTATAAGTTATATATCTCCTGTATATAGTGATATGGACCATGCTGGTATAACCTGGGTATATACTGTATATAATATACATGTAAAGCTGGTATAAGTTATATATCTCCTGTATATAGTGATATGGACCATGCTGGTATATCCTGGGTATTAACTGTATATAATTATATATGTACAGCTGGTATAAGTTATATATCTCCTGTATATAGTGATATGGACCATGCTGGTATAACCTGGTATATACTGTATATACTATATATGTACAACTGGTATAAGTTATATATCCACTGTATATAGTGATATGGACCATGCTGGTATAACCTGGTATATACTGTTTATAATATATATGTACAGCTGGTATAAGTTATATGTCTCCTGTATATAGTGATATGGACCATGCTGGTATAACCTGGGTATATACTGTATATAATATATATGTACAGATGGTATAAGTTATATATCTCCAGTATATAGTGATATGGACCATGCTGGTATAACCTGGGTATATACTGTATATAATATACATGTACAGCTGGTATAAGTTATATATCTCCTGTATATAGTGATATGGACCATGTTGGTATAACCTGGTATTAACTGTATATAATTATATATGTACAGCTGGTATAAGTTATATATCTCCTGTATATAGTGATATGGACCATGCTGGTATAACCTGGGTATATACTGTATATAATATATATGTACAGCTGGTATAAGTTATATCTCTCCTGTATATAGTGATATGGACCATGCTGATATAACCTGGTATATACTGTATATAATTATATATGTACAGCTGGTATAAGTTATATATTTCCTGTATATAGTGATATGGATCATGCTGGTATAACCTGGGTATATACTGTATATAATTATATATGTACAGCTGGTATAAGTTATATATCTCCTGTATATAGTGATATGGACCATGCTGGTATAACCTGGTTATATACTGTATATACTCTATATGTACAGCTGGTATAAGTTATATATCTCCTGTATATAGTGATAAGGACCATGCTGGTATAACCTGGTATATACTGTATATAATATATATGTACAGCTGGTATAAGTTATATATCTCCTGTATATAGTGATATGGACCATGCTGGTATAAACTGGTATGTACTGTATATAATATATATGTACAGCTGGTATAAGTTATATATCTCCTGTATATAGTGATATGGACCATGCTGGTATAACCTGGGTATATACTGTATATAATATATATGTACAGCTGGTATAAGTTATATATCTCCTGTATATAGTGATATGGACCATGCTGGTATAACCTGGTATATACTGTATATACTATATATGTACAACTGGTATAAGTTATATATCTCCTGTATATAGTGATATGGGCCATGCTGGTATAACCTGGTATATACTGTTTATAATATATATGTACAGCTGGTATAAGTTATATATCTCCTGTATATAGTGATATGGACCATGCTGGTATAACCTGGGTATATACTGTACATAATATATATGTACAGATGGTATAAGTTATATATCTCCAGTATATAGTGATATGGACCATGCTGGTATAACCTGGGTATATACTGTATATAATATATATGTACAGCTGGTATAAGTTATATATCTCCTGTATATAGTGATATGGACCATGCTGGTATAACCTGGTATATACTGTATATAATATATATGTACAGCTGGTATAAGTTATATATTTCCTGTATATAGTGATATGGACCATGCTGGTATAACCAGGTATATACTGTATATAATATATATGTACAGCTGGTATAAGTTATATATCTCCTGTATATAGTGATATGGACTATGCTGGTATAACCTGGTATATACTGTATATAATATATATGTACAGCTGGTATAAGTTATATATCTCCTGTATATGGTGATATGGACCATGCTGGTATAACCTGGGTATATACTGTATATAATATATATGTACAGCTGGTATAAGTTATATATCTCCTGTATATAGTGATATGGACCATGCTGGTATAACCTGGTATATACTGTATATAATTATATATGTACAGCTGGTATAAGTTATATATCTCCTGTATATAGTGATATGGACCATGCTGGTATAACCTGGCATATACTGTATATAATATATAGGTACAGCTGGTATAAGTTATATATAAACTGTATATAATTATATATGCACAGCTGGTATAAGTTTGTAAGATTATGATATGGTGGTATCTTCCAAAACAAAATTACGGAGTGCATGGCAGAAAATCAGGTCAGCATTTTGGGATTGACCACTTATGCCTAGTTTTTCTCCCTGTGGCCAATCCAGTCCATTGGGACCATTGTTGGCCTCATTCAGTGGTGTGAAGCCCCATTTCGGTCATATTTACACCCACGTGACTGTGACTAATTAGTGCTAAGATAAAATGCACCTCTCTGTTGTTCTCACCTATGCCTGATGAAGCTTCTTAGACAGTGAAACGCGTTGCATTCTGGGAAAATAAAGTACCTAGGCTTTTACTTACCTACTTGATCTGTGTCCAGCGCCATGTTGAGTCAGCGTCTCTCCTGAAGCTGTCCATTCCTTACAAATATTTACACCCATAACTCCAATCCTTCAACCACCGTGCTACTCCACCGCCCAGTACCTTCTCCTATTCTTTTCCACCCTCATCCCTTTGCGGTGTTATACAAGGCGTTTAGGACACACACCACTCCAAACTAGTTTGAGACGTATGGGACCAAATAGTTCAGCAATTATTTTAATGTAGTAAAATGTTGGCAATTTTGCAGAAATAAACAAATAGAGCTAAAATAAAGAAAAATAAAATAAATTTCCTGGCTCTGACCTGGAGCCTTCCGTATGTTCTCAATTATGACTTATCCATAGAGAGGGGAATAGGAACAATTAGGGCAGTGGGGCTGGAGAAGAAAAGAAACCCGGCGTGCCTCTCTCAGTATAAAGCCGGGCTCCTCATGCCGTCTATTCTATCTTTTGCTTCCTAAACGCTCGCTCGCACTCCTACTTCCTCATTGAAGAACACAAAAGGCTTGCGGTATTCATAAAAGGCAGTTTAAACAATCTCCGTCAAGTCAAAACACTGTATAATGCCTCATGGGGCCAATTAACCGAATATTTCTTTGCATTTGCTTCCAAAGTTCAGGGGTGTTTAGTAGGAACTAGAAAACAGTTTTCTTTTTTGGCACAGCTGGTGCATTGCGCTAATCACGTACCTTCAATCCGAGCGCCGCTTTCTTCTTATTGACAGAAAGGCTGGAGAGACCGAGGCATGATGTCATCTCAATATGCTGACATGCAGTGCAAAACATTGCCAGAAATGTGACTCCTGCCTATGGGGGCCTAAGGGGATTTATTTTTATTTCTATGCAAATAATGTAAAAGTGCGGTATAATGGGAGGTTTTATAACTTTCCACTATACTTAAATGGTTGCTGTCGTTTCAAACAACTTCCCTCCACTTGATGCCTGAAAAAGACTCTTTATCCTAGAAAAAAAATCTGAAGTCTAAGCCACTAGGTGTCTCACTTCCCTGCTATCTACTCTCCACTGCCTGTTGTTAGGGGAATTCCGTGCCTATCAGCAGAGAAAATGAGACAAAACACAGGATGAGGGGATGGGCCTTGCTAGTCACTGATGCATAAAGCATTTATGACTAGTATACAGTAAAAGCTCCTATTCTAACACATGGATACACTTAATTGGCACATAAATTACCCCTATCTAGTAAGGGAAATATTAACATTGTGAAGAATAACTAACACTGCAAAGTATAAGTAAGGAAGAACAGTATTGAACCAAGTAATCACTTCATATACCAAAAATGACTCCTTACCCCAGAAAAAAAAAGCTCTAAAGTACTTGGCCACCAGATGTCTCCCTACAATCTGGGGCCCTCTGCCTGTTGTAAGGGGAATTACAAATATATCAGCAGATAAAATAAAACAGAACACAGGGTGTGTGTGTGTGTGTGTGTTGGGATGGGGTGTGTGTGTGGGGGGGGGGGGGTTATGGCAGGCTTTGAATGCGCTATGTGCAGGAGAGGGGAGAGACAGTCTTGGCTGTCTGACTATAATCTGTGAGTCAGTAATCTGCCTCCTCTAGATGGTCCATGCTGTCCCTGGAAGGTAAAATCAAGGCTCTCCTCTCATTTCTAACCACTCGTAAAGTGCTGGGCAGCTGTCACTTGCGTAGCCCGTCATCATCATCACCAGCAGTTCATTGCTTAGACCAGGTCTGCTTTTTAAAGTAACTAATTTCTTGTTCCGAAGCTTTTGCTGTTTTCCTTTCTGCTCACATAGCCCTTTTCTAGCACTTTTACCAGAAATGAGTAGGTCCTGTGATTGGTCACTGAAGTAAGGGAAAGGAAGTTCTAAATGAGTACTTCTGGTATACAGCATGTTTAGACAAATTATTAATTGGCTTACTTTTATAATGTTTAGCACATTAGCAATCTGCAACCCCTTTCAGGTGAAGCTACACCCACTATCAGCTAAGGCCATGTCCCCTTGTCTAGCGAAGTGTAAACATGGCTACAAAGTGGCTAAAACTTTTAATGTTTTTTTTTTCCTTGCACATTTTCTAATAGTAAATCTGACCCACTATGGAGCTTATCATCAGCTCTATGGCCGGCATGCAAGGTGCACATTTTGGAAGGATCAGGGACAGGTGTCTATGCTTCTTTACATACTTTCCTTGGCACTCTACACTATTAACAGGGTGCCTGCTCCCGTAGTACTCTACAGGATGGAAGTGGACCATTGCTTATATTCTGGCACGAAGGCATGGAGTCATTCTGTGTCCCCGGCTAAGCAAGACTGCAAACAGTAAGTCAGTGATGCATAAAACATTAATGTCTTACTGTACAGTACAAACCCCTATTCTAACTTATGCCTTAATTGAGACAAAGAAATGGACATTATGGAAGATGGCAAAGAATGCAGTGTAAAGCAGTGGCTCCCAACCAGTGAACCTCCAGCTGTTGCTGTCAGAGCATGCTGGAAATTGTAGTTTTGAAACAGCTGGAGCCATGGTGTTTGGAAAAAATTTCCCCAGGGAATGTGAAATGAACCCCTTCACTGCCATAACCTACAAGGGAATTTACAAGGAATAAATGGGGACATCAATGGGGCATTTGCTTGTTGCTCACTGCTCAATTTTTAATTAAAGGCAGCCCCTGAGGAAGTTGGGTTCACCACAACAAAACTCGTTTGGCAGCATAATTTTCAGTTGGGTCAAGAGGTAGAGAGTGGTCTGTAACCCTGCCCAATGGGTTTTGTTGTTGGTAAGCCTAACTTCCTCAGGGTCTATAAAATATATTTGCTTGGTGTATCCTGTAGGCTGTGTTCACACATTCCGGTTTTTAAATGCAATTAATGAATACAAAGCCAAGAATGGATTTGAAAGAGGGGAAGTGTCTCAGTTTTTCCTTCACATGTGCCCTCCAAGTATGCTCTCCCCCTTGCTTTGTATTCAAGAATTGCAATTAAGAACCTATGCGTGTGAACACAGACCACTCCCAATCTCTTGCTCCCTTGCTGTTTTGCAAAAGCTGAAGGCACAATGATTGGGAAACACTGCTGTAAAATATAAATAAGATGAACAATATCGAAGCAAGTTATACCTTAGGAACTGCCTATCTCTAAAGACCCTGCACTTAACAGGTTGTCATTCCATCAGATGCAAGTCAATCCCAGGAGGAGGGTTAACCTTGTTTGCTTGCGAAATGCCTCTACCTATATGTTGCCTTTTCTGGCATCTCGCTGCTTATCAAGTACTGAACTCCCTGACCTGGAATATCTCCTCTCACCCTCTCGCAGTGTATATCCCTTGGGCCGATTGCTGTCAGATGCAGAGATGAGCTGTGTTCTCCACCGTTCTTCACAACCTCCATGTCAACCTCTAAACTGTTACTGCATGATAGTACACACGCAGTGTCAATAAAGAAAACCATAAAAACTCATCCTGATCCTTCAGTGATGCATTCTAGGGCATAGGCATGGGCAGCCTATTGCATTAGGGTGTGCACCCTAAAGCACAAACTCATGGCGTGCGCGTGTATATATATATATTTCCCCATAGGTATAGGCAGAGTCCCCCCCCCCTTCCCCATAGGTATAGTCAGAGTCCCCCCCCCCCTCTTCCCCAAAGGTATAGTCATAGTTACCCTACCCTCTTCCCCACAGGTATAGGCAGAGTTACCCCCCCCCCTTAGTCATAGGTATAGGCAGAGTTCACCTCCTCTTTCCCCATAGGTATAGGCAGAGTCCCCACCCCCTTTCCCCATAGGTATGAGCAGAGTCACCCCCCCCCCCTTTCCACATAGGTATAAGCAGAGTTACCCCCCTTTCCCCATAAGTATAGGCAGAGTTACACCCCCCTTTCCCCATAGGTATAGGCAGGGTTAAAAAAAAAAATAAGTATGCTAACCTGATGTCCCACTCAACGATCTCCTCAGCAGCAGGGGCCCGTGTCTTCTCCCCTCCACAGTACAGGTGCTGAGGAGTGACATCCCTGGCACCTGTACTGCGTGCTGCGTGGGGGCGGAGGTCACGTCTCCTGTGTGTAAGCTGCAGATGCGGCTCATACAGAGGGGACGCCTTCTCCTGTATGTACGTGTATCGCACATACCGGAGAATGCAGCGCTGTCTGCTGGGGATCTGGGACGAGTGTCCCGGATCCTCAGTAGAGGCAGTGGGCCCTTAACCTGGCCGGGCCCTCGGACGACGTCCAATCGGACCGGCCGGTCAGTCCGCCCCTGGATTAGGGTGTGCCCAGGCACACCAATGACACCCCGTGCACACGCCTATGTTCTAGGGACTCGTGTAGGGCTGAACAGATGGAAACTTTATCATTTCAGATAAGTCCTTGAACTTTAAACAATCATAATGAGTGATTGTGCAGGTAAAAATAATGGCAGTGAGGTGAAGGGAACATATGGTTGGAGAAGATTGGGACTAAGAAACGAAGCATGGGAGAGATGTGGAGGTGAGACAACTAATATGAGCCAATGGACAATGGTCAGAAATCTCCCTTTACCATTCATGATGGACATCTCTACTATCCATTTCCATACATTGCATTCAGAAAGATTTTAGACCCTTTCACTTTTTGTTCTGTTGCCCCTCGTGTTTCCCCATCATATTGCTCTCAATACCCCATTATGACAGTGGTGGTGGACTGGAGGGAGTTGACAAAAATACAGGTAATGTGGCGTGACAGATCCAGTGAATTTTCACTCTCACCGCTAGAAGTCAGTTTTTTTTGTTAAACCCTGGTTGAAATGCTCTGTTTTTTGTTAAACTCAGAAAATACAGGTAAAACACAGGTAAGTACACTTCACAATGGTTGTCTTTAAGGGGTACTTGGCTGCTCAGCCTTTGGAACAAACTGTTACGAACGCTGAAGCCGGCGCCGGGTTGGGGCTATGATGTCACAAGCTCTCGGCGCCTGCTCCAGTCACACTGCTCAACATTTTTTTTTCAAGAAGGTGGCCGCAAAAAAAAAAAAGTCCATAGGGTTTTATCAGTCTCTCAGACCCACCCCTGTGCTGTCTTGTGCTTGGCCTGGAGCTATTGGCAAGCAATGATTGGTTAACTTGTGGTCATGTGATCTTGCTATTACCTGCAAAGTTTTCTGGGCTACCCTGAAATCATCTCAGGGTTCCTACCTTCTCATCCTATGCTGAAATGGCACCAAAACATCATACGTTCCGTATTCTTTCTCTTACGGTAGCATCGTGACCGAGTTTGTGCAAAGCCAAACACTCTCTTAGCCAAAATCTGAGCAACACTGGGTTTTACAAATTTGGCTTGCTCCTCTCTACTTTTTATACATAGTTGATGGAAGGGCCCATGGAAACCCACTGGTACACAGGGTCTGGGCATCAGTGATCCACTAATTGAGACTGGATCTTCATATGACTTGGACCTAGGGGCTGATCCAGAGTTCCCACACATTAGGTTGGCAGCATAGTTCCCCCACATTAGGTTGGCAGTATAGTTCCCCACATTAGGTATGCAGTATAGTTACCCCACATTAGGTAAGCAGTATAGTTACCCCACATTAGGTTGGCAGTATAGTTACCCAAAATTAGGTTGGCAGTATAGTTCCCCACATTAGGTAGACAGTATAGTTACCCCACATTAGGTAGGCAGTATAGTTCCCCCACATTAGGTTGACAGTATAGTTCCCCCACATTAGGTTGGCAGCATAGTTCCCCCACATTAGGTTGGCAGTAAAGTTCCCCCACAGTATGTAGGCAGTATAGTTACCCCACACTAGGGTGCAGTATAGTTCCCCCACATTAGGTAGGCAGTATAGTTCCCCCACATTAGGTAGGCAGTATAGTTACCCCACATTAGGTAGGAAGTATAGCTACCCCACATTAGGTTGGCAGTATAGTTCCCCCACATTAGGTAGGCAGTATAGTTCCCCCACATTGGGTTGGCAGTATAGTTCCCTCGCAATAAGTTGGCAGTTTAGTTCCCCCACATTAGGTTGGCAGCATAGTTCCCCCACATTAGGTTGGCAGCATAGTTCCCCCACATTAGGTTGGCAGCATAGTTCCCCCACATTAGATTGTCAGTATAGTTCCCCAACATTAGGTAGGCAGTGGCCCCTACAGACATACAGCCTCCAGCCATATACAGTGTATGGCTGGAGGCTGTATGTCTGTGTACTTTTCCACCTCAGGGCTCAGACCCCCACTCCTCCAGTCCGGGGTTACGATCTACTGCTACGGCCTATAGGCCATAGCAGCAGGTCCCGCGACTGGAGGAGCAGTGGTCGGAGCACTGAAGCTGACGTGCCGCTGGTAACTTACCATGCTGGCCAGTGCACACCCTCCTCCTCGAAGCTCAGCTCCTCCGCTCCTATGGGTGCAAGCATGGGATGTCAGTGATCTTGCGGGACACAGGGATGTCCTTTATACTGATGGGGGAAATCTCAGAGTGGGCAATTGCCCTGACCACCCCCCCCCCCCCCCCCTGGATCCACCACTGCTTGGACCCTACTAGAGTTGAGTGAGCTTTCTGAAAGGGCGCTTGCTGAATTTTCAGAAATAGTTCGGTTTGTGGCGAACAAGCTTGCCACAAACCAGCAATAAGAGTTAACTCTTTTGTCACAGTAAATCTGTGAATCTTCTTGTTTACTGTAACACCATGTGCCGGCCCAGCAAGAAAGGAGTTAACTTCTTGAGAGGGGGGGGGGGGGGGATGCATACATTATGAAGCCATCTATATGGATCTATGTGGTTACAAAATGTATACAGTGAGGAGAGTGATACTTACCATCTCGATGTTGGTCCGGGCTTCTTCCTGTGCAGCCCCGCCTGTATTGATGATGTCACAAGGGAGCCAAGCTACATAAAAAGAGGCCCGGACCAACAACAAGATGGTAAGTATTACTCTTTTGACTGTATACATTATACAGCCATATAGATGGCTGTAAAATGTATACAGCCCCCTTGCCTCTTCCCAAAGGAGTTAACTAGCGCTGCTCAGCAGAGCTAATTAACTTCTTCCTTGCTGGGCTGTGAATACTGTTCAGCCCCAACATTGGCATTTTCACATGAGCCGAACCTGGCAATGTTTGAAATTTACGTGAGGCACAAACTCCCTGTAGTTTGAATCAAATCAGGGTTTTGGGAGTTGGCTCATTTAACTCTAGACCCTACACTGGATAACGCTGTGAACCATGTGGACTTCCAAAAGACTCATCTATAGGTCGCCATGTTTGTTCGTAATAATTCTTGAGGCTGGTAAATCTCTGTGCTGCGTTCTTCCAAGCCCAACTGAAGGCTGAGCTGGAAGACCATACATTCTGAGTCACCCCCATATTCTTCTTTAAATCTCATCCGAGCGGCCATTAATTACGGAGAGTTCTGCCATTGTGCTGATGTTTACCAGTTGTTGACAAGTCATTCCAATTATTTTTTTCTTTTATGAGCCCTGGCATGATTTCTCTTTGGCAGAAATGTAAAGCTTCGCTAGGACTTCCTGTTCTCCTGGACGACTGAGCAGCACCGAGACGCCAACATTTTGTTGGCACCGACGCTTGAATGAAAGTAGATTTTCAGCTTTTATAAACTACCGGCAAAAACACAAAATATGATTTACCACTGTTCTAAGGCATGGAGGCAACGATACAATGTAACAGACTGCGGACAGCGGTAGAATTCCTATCTCCACTGTCGTACGGGCAGACGAGGATTTGCTAGTGGTAAACGGAATTTATTGTCGACGCCTTGTTCCATCTGTCTGCCCATATGGACTCCATAGGTTCTGCCATCTTCTAAAGTTTTTGAACAAATTGAGTCATCTTTCTTATAGATGCACCCCCTTGGTCCCAGGTACCAGCTGCACCATGCCCGCTCCTTATTATAGGAGAACTCTACGTTACGCCTGGTGCAGGGATTGAAGAGCAGAACATGACATCCGGATCTTTCTATGACATTCTTGACTCCATGGTCATGCCCTGCACAATGCATGCAGTATTATTACATATTTTGAGTGTTTCATTGCAATCTTTAAAGGGGTACTCCACCCCTAGACATCTTATATCCTATCCCTCCGCTGGGGAACCCTGTGATCTCCCTGCTGCATCCGGCATTCATTTAGAGCGTCGGGTCCAGCGCCAGAGGCTCGTGATGCCACGGCTGCACCCCGCTCGTGATGTCACGGCCACACCCCCTCAATGCAACTCTAAGGGAGGGGGGTGACGGCCGTCACGCCCCCTCCCATAGACTTGCATTGAGGGGGCATGACCGTGACATCACGAGCCTCCGCCCCCCCCCCCCATCGCCAGTCTTCTGGCACGGAGTAAGGTTCACTCCGTGCACTGCATGTCTGGGGGGCCGCATCCGGGATAGAGGATAAGATGTCTAGGGGCAGAGTACCCCTTTAAGTTTTCGAGATGTATATTTGTGTTTTTTTTTTAGGTTAATACATTGAATTCCCATACTGTATGTCAGCGTTTCCCAAGCAGGGTGCCTCTAGCTGTTGCAAAACTACAACTCCCAGCATGCCCAGACAGTCCAAGGCTGTCCGCGCATGCTGGGAGTTGTAGTTTTGCAACAGCTGGAGGCACCTTGGTTTCTGGAATACTGCCATATATACATGCAGGTGTGAACATTCGGTTTACACCTACATGTACAAAGCTTAGAAATGGATTTGAAAGAAGTGCCTCAGTTTTCCCTTCACATGTATCCTCAATTTATGCTTTCTCATTTAAAAACCTATATGTGTGAACACAGGCTAAAGGATGCAGCAAGTGGGTGCATTGAATGGACCCCTGAGGAAGTTGTCTAGAGCCAAAAAAACCTGTTGGGTAACACATCACTTGCAAACTCTTGACCCAACTAGTAATGTTTACTGGTGTATACATTTACTGCTATGCACTTTACACTGAGGTAATTGAATTCTGGAAACAGCTGGGAGTTGTAGTTTTGCAACAGCAGGAGGCATGCTGTTTGGAAAACATTTTCCAAGGGAATGGGAAATGAACCCTTTCACTGCCATAGACTACCAGGGAATTTACAATGAATTAATGGGGACGTCACTGGGCCGTTTGCTTGCTGCACTCTGCCGATTATATTATTAAATTATCAAATGCAGCCCCAGAGAAAGTTGGGCCTACTGCCAGCAAAACTCGTTGGGAAGAGTTACACATCACTCCCTACTTCTTTCTCCCTAGCTGTTTTGCTCCTGACCGAACTAGGGTATACATTTAAAGGGGTATTCCGCTGCTCAGAGTTTGGAACAAACTGTTCCGAACGCTGGAGCCGGCACCGGGAGCTTGTTACGTCATAGCCCCGACCCCTGATGACTTCTCACCTGCCCCCTCAATGCAAGTCTATGGGAGGGGGCGTGACGGCTGTCACGCCCCCTCCCATAGACTTGCATTGAGGGGCGGGGTGTGACATCATGAGGGGGCGGGGCTATGACGTCACAAGCTCGCGATGCCCACTCCAGCGTTCGGAACAGTTTGTTCCAAACGCTGAGCAGTGGAGTACCCCTTTAATACAATTAGTAAATGAACTTTACACTCTGGCATACAGTTACTTTTGCTTCTTACTGTATTTATTTCTGCTTTCACACACAGAAAACAGTTAAGGGGAACTTCTCTTCATTTTCATGCTGCCCGAGCCACGGCTTCTCCCTGCCTATTCCAGCCTTGATTGATAGATTTCTCCTTATAGCTGAGAGACATTTAATTAGCAGCACTACCTCGAGTTACCACTGCAATTTTTTTGCCATTTTTGTGAAATTGCTGAAATAAATGTGCAATTTTACATCAACCAGCACCAGATTGTGCTATTTACTGTAAAAGTGTTCAAATGTTACGATTATTAGTAAAATTGCACCAGTGGCAGTACAGCTAACTAAGCGCCCTGTGTGAACACAGCTTATATTTGCTATTTCAAAACGACAATCTCTAGCCTGCCCAGACTGCCAACAGCTGTCTGGGCATGCTGGGAGTTGTAGTTTTGAAATAGCTGGAGGCGCACTGATTGGGAACCACAGCTTTACACTGCATTCTTTGCCATCTTCCTAACCTGATAGTGTCAATTTCTTTGTCTCAATGTAGGCATGTGTAAGAATAGGGTCTTGCAATAGTAAGACAGCAATGCTTTATGCATCACTGACTTACTGTTTGCATGCTGAAAGTTGTAGTTTTGCAACCGCTGAAAGCACACCGGCTTCGAAAATACTAATCTAAGGCTACCAATGTAATATAGGAAAGGAGTCCACAAAGGATGGGGGGGGGGGTAGGGGGGTAGTTCGCCAGCAGCGACCCCCATCTTCCCCCACTAAATCCAATGAAGAAAATGGTCCTTTAAAGAAAAAGCGTAAAGTAAGTTTGCGATTGTAGACTAATTCTGTGCTGTCATTGGTCTGAATACGCACCAATTAAAGGAAGAACTTTGTGAATCCATCATTCTGGCTGAAAATCGGCGAGCAATACCTCAGGCGGATGCAAAAAATGTCATATATCACCCCAGTCAAAGAAGAAAAAAAATGTAAAATAAATAAAAATCTGCAAACTCAGAAAACTGGAAACCTACAAGAGGAAAAACAGGTGATGGATCATTTCTTGGAGACGTCCCAAATTGTCGGAGCTGCATTAAGTAATTGTGGCTCCTCCAAGATGTTTATTTACGGCCCGTTTGATGTGCTCGGCGACAAATATCATTTAGTTTGAGTAGAAAATTCTACATGTTATATTGGGTGGAAAAAGTAGAGATTTTTTTTACCTGGGGAAATTGTATTAAAACAAGGAGAATGTGTAATTTGATACAAAATAATCTGCAGTGAATGCAAAGAGACGGAGTGTGGAAAGATAACAGCGGAACGGAAAAAGTCCAAATAAAAAATGTGTCAGTGTTATCATCCTGTACCCCAAGTGTTATCATCCTGTACCCCAAGTGTTATCATCCTGTACCCCAAGTGTTATCATCCTGTACCCCAAGTGTTATTATCCTGTACCCCAAGTGTTATCATCCTGTACCCCAAGTGTTATTATCCTGTACCCCAAGTGTTATCATCCTGTACCCCAAGTGTTATTATCCTGTACCCCAAGTGTCATCATCCTGTACCCCAAGTGTTATCATCCTGTACCCCAAGTGTTATCATCCTGTACCCCAAGTGTTATCATCCTGTACCCCAAGTGTTATCATCCTGTACCCCAAGTGTTATTATCCTGTACCCCAAGTGTCATCATCCTGTACCCCAAGTGTTATCATCCTGTACCCCAAGTGTTATCATCCTGTACCCCAAGTGTTATTATCCTGTACCCCAAGTGTCATCATCCTGTACCCCAAGTGTTATCATCCTGTACCCCAAGTGTTATCATCCTGTACCCTAAGTGTTATCATCCTGTACCCCAAGTGTTATTATCCTGTACCCCAAGTGTTATCATCCTGTACCCTAAGTGTTATTATCCTGTACCCTAAGTGTTATTATCCTGTACCCCAAGTGTTATTATCCTGTACCCCAAGTGTTATTATCCTGTACCCCAAGTGTCATCATCCTGTACCCTAAGTGTTATCATCCTGTACCCCAAGTGTTATTATCCTGTACCCCGAGTGTTATTATCCTGTACCCCAAGTGTTATCATCCTGTACCCCAAGTGTTATTATCCTCTACCCCAAGTGTTATCATCCTGTACCCCAAGTGTTATTATCCTCTACCCCAAGTGTTATCCTCCTGTACCCCAAGTGTCATTATCCTGTACCCCAAGTGTTATTATCCTGTACCCAAGTGTTATTATCCTGTACCCCAAGTGTTATCATCCTGTACCCCAAGTGTTATCATCCTGTACCCCAAGTATCATCATCCTGTACCCCAAGTGTTATTATCCTCTACCCCAAGTGTTATCATCCTGTACCCCAAGTGTTATTATCCTGTACCCAAGTGTTATTATCCTGTACCTCGAGTGTTATTATCCTGTACCCTAAGTGTTATTATCCTGTACCCTAAGTGTTATCATCCTGTACCCCAAGTGTTATCATCCTGTTCCCCAAGTGTTATTATCCTGTACCCCAAGTGATATTATCCTGTACCCCAAGTGTCATCATCCTGTACCACAAGTGTCATCATCCTGTACCCCAAGTATTATCATCCTGTACCCCAAGTGTTATTATCCTGTACCCCAAGTGTCATCATCCTGTACCCTAAGTGTTATCATCCTGTACCCCAAGTGTTATTATCCTGTACCCCAAGTGATATTATCCTGTACCCCAAATGTCATCATCCAGTACCCCAAGTGTCATCATCCTGTACCCCAAGTGTTATTATCCTGTACCCCAAGTGTCATCATCCTGTACCCCAAGTGATATTATCCTGTACCCCAAGTGTCTTCATCCTGTACCCCAAGTGTCATCACCCTGTACCTCAAGTGTTATCATCCTGTACCCCAAGCGTCATCATCCTGTACCCCAAGTGATATTATCCCTTACCCCAAGTGTGTTCATCCTGTACCCCAAGTGTCATCATCCTGTACCCCAAGTATTATCATCCTGTACCCCAAGTGTTATTATCCTGTACCCCAAGTGTTATCATCCTGTACCCCAAGTGTTATCATGTACCCCAAGTGTTATCATCCTGTACCCCAAGTGATATTATCCCTTACCCCAAGTGTATTCATCCTGTACCCCAAGTGTCATCATCCTGTACCTCAAGTGTCATCATCCTGTACCCCAAGTATTATCATCCTGTACCCCAAGTGTTATTATCCTGTACCCCAAGTGTCATCATCCTGTACCTTAAGTGTCATCATCCTGTACCCCAAGTGTCATCATCCTGTACCTTAAGTGTCATCATCCTGTACCCTAAGTGTCAGAGTTTTTTTTCTATATGTGACTTCTGTTGGTGATATCTACAGAATAGTCTTTTGCTTCTTTATTTATACTGTAGGCTTTCTGGATCAGACTCCTTCCTCACCGCCCAGCAATAAACAGATCATGCAGCCTCCCCTTCACTCCGCTCCTCATCCTCCCAGCGGGGTCCCTTGGATTGGCCATAAGTGCCAGATCTGTTCGTTTGCCACCAAAGAGATGTGTTATTCTCTTCCTTCCCTAATTCACAACCCGAGGAGATAAGCCTCGCAAGCTGGAAACGTAGCACAATCATAATTACTGAAGATGTTGGCGAATCGTCTCAGTGTTCTCAGTGTGCGGTGTTTGAGGCTCCAGATAAACCAATGATTATTTTACAGACGGGGAACTTTGTTTTTCCCTTATTAGAGCGAATGAAGTCAATTTGCAATTCTGCATTTTGTTTTGTTTGAAAGATTTAAAGTTGAGAGTTTATTAGATTGGGTTAAGGATTATTTCTGCTTGTGCTACAAAATATTTTTGGTGTATTAAGCCACACCCATTCCCATTAGAGCCACACCCACTTTCCAGTAATTCACACCCATTATCAAACATGGTAAAAGCCGGTCTAAAATTCATTAAAAATGTAAAGCATCCAAACCAGTTTGTTTCATTTATGTGTTTATTTATTTATTTATTTGTTTGTTTGTTTATTTTTTGCAAATTGCACCAGATTTTTGTCTTAGCAGCCAATATCACATAGAGCATACATTAACCCCTTAAGGACCGGAGGTTTTTCCGTTTTTGCATTTTCGTTTTTTGCTCCTTGCCTTTAAAAAATCATAACTCTTTCAAATTTACACCTAAAAATCCATATGATGGCTTATTTTTTGCGCCACCAATTCTACTTTGTAATGACGTCAGTCATTTTGCCCAACAATCTATGGTGAAGCGGGAAAAAAATCATTGTGCGACAAAATTGAAAAAAAAACGCTGTTTTGTAACTTTTGGGGGCTTCCGTTTCTACGTAGTACATTTTTCGGTAAAAATGACACCTGATATGTATTCTGTAGGTCCATACAATTAAAATGATCCCCTACTTATATAGGTTTGATTTTGTCGGACTTCTGGAAAAAATCATAACTACATGCAGGAAAATTAATACGTTTAAAATTGTCATCTTCTGACCCCTATAACTTTTTTATTTTTCCGTGTATGGGGCGGTGTGAGCGCTCATTTTTTGCGCCGTGATCTGAAGTTTTTAACGGTACCATTTTTGCATTGATAGGACTTATTGATCAACTTATTGATTTTTAAATGATATAAAAAGTGACCAAAAATGCACTATTTTGGACTTTGGAATTTTTTTGCGCGCACGCCATTGACCGAGCGGTTTAATTAATTATATATTTTTATAATTCGGACATTTACGCACGCGGTGATACCACATATGTTTATTTTTATTTTTATTTACACTGTGTTTTTTTTTTTTATTGGAAAAGGGAGGTGATTCAAACTTTTAATAGGGGAGGAGTTAAATGATCTTTATTCACTTTTTTTTTCACTTTTTTTTTGCAGTGTTATAGGTCCCATAGGGACCTATAACACTGCACACACTGATCTTCTATGCTGATCACTGGTTTCTCATAAGAAACCAGTGATCAACGATTCTGCCGCATGACTGCTCATGCCTGGATCTCAGGCACTGAGCAGTCATTCGGCGATCGGACAGCGAGGAGGCAGGAAGGGGCCCTCCCGCTGTCCTGTCAGCTGTTCAAGATGCCGCGATTAGCCGCGGCTATCCCGAACAGCCCGACTGAGCTAGCCGGGAACTTTCACTTTCACTTTTAGCCGCGCGGCTCAGCTTTGAGCGCGCGGCTAAAGGGTTAATAGCGCGCGGCGCCGCGATCGGCGCTGCGCGCTATTAGAGGCGGGTCCCGGCTTCACTATGACGCCGGGCCCGCCATGATATGACGCGGGGTTACTGTGTAACCCCGCGTTATATCAGAAGAGCAGGACCAAGGACGTACCGATACGTCCTTGGTCCTTAAGGGGTTAAAGGAAATCTGTCATCAGTGTCACCTGCACTATCCTGTCGGTATGACAATGGTACTTACCTTGTCCCGTTTTGTGCTGTCATTCTTCGGTAATCTTCTTCGGTATCTTCAGCTCTGGGCCCGGCTTGGAGCATGGGCGGAGCTTAGTGACATCACCAATGCTGGTTGCTAGCAGCGGGACCCAGCAAAAACAGCATTGGTGACATCACTAAGCTCCACCAAAGCTGCAAGCCGGCTCTGGAGCTGAAGATACTGGAGATTACTGAAGAACGACTGCATGGAACGGGACAAAGTAAGTACCGTTGTCATCAGTGTCACCTGCACTACCTATCTGTACCGACAGGTTAGTGCAGGTGACACTAACTCCACCAATCACATAGAAGAGAAACTCCAAAAACAGTAGCATGGCCATGCCGCCATCTTACTTTTTTGTAGTTTTTGGATTGGTGTGATGCTGATAGTCAAGCCTTTGAAAGTAGAGCCTCCACTTAAGAATGAATACAAGTCTCAGCATTGCGCCTGTGCTAGCTGCATTACATAATTTACACCTCCAATCAATAGACCCCACCCATTACATAGAACACACCTTCAATAAATAGACTCCACCCATCACATGGAACACACCTTCAATCAATAGACTCCACCCATCACATGGAACACACCTTCAATCAATAGACTCCACCTATTACATAGAACACACCTTCAATCAATAGACTCCGCCCATCATATGGAACACACCTTCAATCAATAGACCCCACCCATTACATAGACCACACCTTCAACCAATAGACTCCACCCATCACATGGAACACACCTTCAATCAATAGACTCCACCCATCACATGGAACACACCTTCAATCAATAGACTCCACCCATTACATAGAAGACACCTTCAATCAATAGACTCCACCCATTACATAGAACACACCTTCAATCAATAGACTCCACCCATCATATGGAACACACCTTCAATCAATAGACTCCACCCATTACATAGACCACACCTTCAATCAATAGACTCCACCCATCATATGGAACACACCTTCAATCAATAGACTCCACCCATTACATAGACCACACCTTCAATAAATAGACTCCACCCATCATATGGAACACACCTTCAATCAATAGACTCCACCCATCACATGGAACACAATAAATCAATAAACTCTACTCATTAAATAGAACACAACTTCAATTAATTGTCTCCACCCATTACATAGAACACACCTTCAATCAATAGACTCCACCCATTACATAGGCCACACCTTCAATCAATAGACTCCACCCATCACATAGAACACACCTTCAATTAGTAGACCCATCCATCACATAGAACACACCTTCAATCAATAGATTCCACCCATTACATAGGCCACACCTTCAATCAATAGACTCCACCCATTACATAGAACACACCTTCAATCAATAGACTCCACCCATCACATAGAACACACCTTCAATCAATAGACTCCACCCATTACATAGGCCACACCTTCAATCAATAGACTCCACCCATTACAAAGAACACACCTTCAATCAATAGACTCCACCCATTAAATAGAACACACCTTCAATCAACAGACTCCACCCATTACATATACCACAACTTCAATCTCTTTCTCGACAGCTCGCTCATCCAATCACCAGCCACAGTGGAGTTGTGCCTCAGATGGTGATTGGTGGAGCGGCCATCACTGCTGAGACCAGTTGGTCTCAGAAGGTATGGGCTGGAGCAACCGGACAACTCATTTAATATTTTATTATGCTCCTAACTATTTACATTGGAGGAAGTGGGGAAATCAAAACGGCCTTCTCCAAAAAATGTGATTTGTGCTGAAAAAAACCCTTCCATGACTTGTGACCCATCTTCAAAGCATTTCTGAAATTGTTTAAACACTTTTGCGCCATGTTCTATCTAGGGGTTTGAGAAGTGTGCAAGACTTCAGTAAAGGGAAATAGCCAAAACTGTACCACCAGAATTACCAATAGATGTTGCCAACTTAAACCGGACAGTCTAAAGATGCACCATCTCAGGCTGGCTTTGATGAATGATAAAAAAATATTACTGTTAGAACGTGAGGAGGAAAAACAAACCTTAAAAAATTCATTGTCAGGAGAGGGATGAAGAACACCAACCACCGACCTATTGCATCGCAAACTAAGGCTTCTATATCTCTGATGGTTTCTCCAAACCAGATAATCTCCTAAGAGTCTCTAAGAACTTATTTTCCACCATGGCTGTCACGATGATTCCAAATACAGTAAGAATCGGGTGGGGGTGGGGGGGACCTCTGATCTGTTGCCCTTATACTGGGCTTTACTCCCAGTTGTGTCAAAACTTTAAGTGTCTACTTTAGTGTTTCCCAACTACTGCTGACACTAAACCATACAGTGTTCAAGACAACCGTATGATGTCCTGATGAGATTGTTTCATGTACAAAACTCGCTGGGCATTGTACACAGTCATTATTATCAGCAACAACTATGTCACTCACCAGCATCAGTTACATCACTTAACTGTTACATTACTCTGCTACATCACTCACCAGTATCAGTGACATCACTCACTGGCATCAGCTACATCACTCACCAGCATCAGCTAAGTCAATATCCTGTGTCAGCTAAAAATGAAATTCAGAATGAATTCGACTTTGTCTGATTCGATTCGCCCATCTGTTCTAATCAGCATCAGTTACATCACTCACCGATATCAGCTATGTCACTCACCAGCAGCTATGTCACTCACCAGCATCAGCTATGTCAATCACCAGCAGCTACATCACTCATCAGCATCAGCTATGTCACTCAACAGCAGCTACATCACTCACTAGCATCATTTACTTCACTCACCAGCAGCTACAACACTCAGTAGCATCATCTACTGCACTCACCTGCATCAGCTATGACATCCACCAGATTCAACTACCTCCCTCACCGGCATCAGCTATTTTGGTCGCTCACAAACAGCTATGTCTCTCACCTGCATAAGCTACGTCATTCACTTGCATCAGCTATGTCACTCACCAGCATCAGCTATGTCACCGAACAGCATTAGTTACATCACTCTCCTGCATCAACTACATCACTCAAAACATCAGCTGCATCACTCTCTTGCATCCACTACAACACTCACCAGCATCAACTACATAACTCACCAGCATCAGCTACCTCACTCTCCTGCATCTGCATCAACTACATAACTCACCAGCATCAGCTGCGTCACTCTCCTGCATCAACTACATTACTCACCAGCATCAACTACATAACTCACCAGCATCAACTACATCACTCACCAGCATCAGCTGCGTCGCTCTCCTGCATCAACTACATCACTTACCAGCATCAGCTGCGTCACTCTCCTGCATCAACTACATCACTCACCAGCATTAACTACATAACTCACCAGCATCAGCTGCCTCACTCTCCTGCATCAACTACAACACTCACCAGCATCAACTACATAACTCACCAGCATCAACTACATAACTCACCAGCATCAGCTACCTCACTCTCCTGCATCAACTACAACACTCACCAGCATCAACTACATAACTCACCAGCATCAGCTACCTCACTCTCCTGCATCAACTACAACACTCACTAGCATCAGCTGCATCACTCTCCTGCATCAGCTACCTCACTCCCCTGCATCAACTACATCACTCACCAGCATCAGCTACCTCACTCTCCTGCATCAACTACATCACTCACCAGCATCAGCTGCGTCACTCTCCTGCATCAACCACATCACTCACCAGCCTCAACTACATAACTCACCAACATCAGCTACCTCACTCTCCTGCATCAACCACATCACTCACTAGCATCAGCTGCGTCACTCTCCTGCATCAACCACATCACTCACCAGCATTAACTACATAACTCACCAGCATCAACTACATCGCTCACCAGCATCAACTACATCACTCACCAGCATCAACTACATCACTCACCAGCATCAACTACATCACTGACCAGCATCAAATACATAACTCACCAGCATCAACTACATCACTCACTAGCATCAGCTGCGTCACTCTCCTGCATCAACTACATCACTCACCAGCATCAGCTACCTCACTCTCCTGCATCAACTACATCACTCACTAGCATCAGCTGCGTCGCTCTCCTGCATCAACTACATCACTCATCACCAATCTGTGCAGATTGAGCAGGAGAGCAATTTAGGATTTATGCATTAAGAAAGTATTTCCCAACCAGGGTTCCTCCAGCTGTTGCAAAACTACAACTCCCAGCATGTCTGGACAGCTTTTGTACTGTAACATTGTGTCCTCTCTTTTATTATAAAAAATGTGGAACATATGGATTGTTATATTGTATCCATCATGAGAATGTTTTCTCCTGGATACATGATTGTTTGTGTGCAGATATATGGGGTCTATAGTGCACAGGGACACCTGCATACAATGTTGCTATAGTTTCTGTAGTCTTTATTTATAAGCGACTGTCAATCACAGAGGCTTCAATAACATGAAGCAGTGTGAAGAGTTCTTGTCCTTGTTCATGCGAGAGGGTTATTTACTATGTGAGACACCGACTATCAATAAAAGATGGTTGTTTACCCAACGCTGCTCTACAGAACGCCAATGGCTCCTGCCAGGAACGCACTTCAATAGGGGGGGATTGTTCTTGTTGCTTTAAAAAGGTTTTCCGGATAATAGATGACTATTCTGTGATTTGTATCCTTCATCTGTGAACTGTGTTTATGCAAGATGTGAGCTAGATAGAAAGATAGATAGATAGATATGAGATATATATGAGATAGATAGATAGATAGATAGATATGAGATAGATAAATAGATAGATAGATAGATAGATATGAGATAGATAGATAGATAGATAGATAGATAGATAGATATGAGATAGATAGATAGATAGATAGATATGAGATAGATATGAGATAGATAGATATGAGAGAGATATAGATAGATAGATATGAGATAGATAGATAGATAGATATGAGATAGAGAGATAGATATGAGATAGATATGAGATAGATAGATATGAGATAGATAGATATGAGATAGATAGATAGATATGAGATATATAGATAGATATATATGAGATATATAGATAGATATGAGATATATAGATAGATAGATATGAGATATATAGATAGATAGATATGAGATAGATATAAGATAGATAGATATGAGATAGATAGATACATATGAGATAGAAATGAGATAGATAGATATATATGAGATAGATAGATATGAGATAGATAAATATGAGATAGATAGATATATAGATACCAAGTTAAAATAGAGAAGACATTTTTGGCAGCACACGTAGAAGAGGGGGGTGCCCGCTGGATAACCCGGTCCCAGGTCCAAAGTAGATATGCAAAGAAGCGGCGGCACACCAATTTCCAAGTGAAAAAGAATGGATGGCTTTTATTTCAACCAAACATCTATAGGAGCGACGTTTCGCCTGTCTCACACAGGCATTGTCAAGCAGTGACTGATATACAATGTGGAGTTTAAATAGTATACAAGTGACAGCTAGTGAATCACGTGATTATTTACAAAACGGTATAATGTGAGGATGATCATACTATACAGGGCGATATACACACCATATCTTAACATAAGGCGCCTGGTAGTAATGAAGAATATGTGCAAACACAAAAAAAGAAAAACATATCCGTATCCATAAGTATACAAAAAAAAGTTATTATCGTAGATATAAGTGTCCATATGCCGTAAGTGTACCTTCCTTGTAGGAGGAGTTCCATTGCGCGCGCCACACACAACCCAAACACACGAGGACGCCACACCATAAGATTGTCACTTCCGTCTTGGCTCCGATCTGAGCCGGAAATGACCTATGTAAACAAACGCACGTGTGTGAGTCCGCGCTTGCGTGCACTCACTGGTTGCCATATGCGCCATCTTGGATCCTGGCATCCCTATTTCTGAGCCTCTCGCTACTGTATAGTGCAACTTGCTGGATATACCAGCGCATCGTGGGGGTGGGGATGTCACTTGACTCTGGAGCGTTGTCTTGGAACGGAGACTCCGTTCCCGTTGACATACCGGTCCTCCGTCACCACGAGTGGATGTCCATCCGGGTGTCGGTCTCCTGGTCCGCTCACAGTAGTGTAGAAGACGTCCGGGCGTCCACGTACCCATCTTTGCGAATGTGCACATTCTTCATGCGATTAGGGTGCTCAGGTGTCCAAGTGGTTGAAAAGTGAAATAAAATAAAGTAAAAAGAAAAAGAAAAAAATGAAAAAAAATGTAAATGGCGTGGATGTCCTCTGTTTCAGGTGTGGTTGCGCGTGTATGGGACTCCTCTCACATCTATGGAAGGTTAAAAAAACCTTTACCTTCCATAGATGTGAGAGGAGTCCCATACACGCGCAACCACACCTGAAACAGAGGACATCCACGCCATTTACATTTTTTTTCATTTTTTTCTTTTTATTTTTATTTTATTTTATTTCACTTTTCAACCACTTGGACACCTGAGCACCCTAATCGCATGAAGAATGTGCACATTCGCAAAGATGGGTACGTGGACGCCCGGACGTCTTCTACACTACTGTGAGCGGACCAGGAGACCGACACCCGGATGGACATCCACTCGTGGTGACGGAGGACCGGTATGTCAACGGGAACGGAGTCTCCGTTCCAAGACAACGCTCCAGAGTCAAGTGACATCCCCACCCCCACGATGCGCTGGTATATCCAGCAAGTTGCACTATACAGTAGCGAGAGGCTCAGAAATAGGGATGCCAGGATCCAAGATGGCGCATATGGCAACCAGTGAGTGCACGCAAGCGCGGACTCACACACGTGCGTTTGTTTACATAGGTCATTTCCGGCTCAGATCGGAGCCAAGACGGAAGTGACAATCTTATGGTGTGGCGTCCTCGTGTGTTTGGGTTGTGTGTGGCGCGCGCAATGGAACTCCTCCTACAAGGAAGGTACACTTACGGCATATGGACACTTATATCTACGATAACTTTTTTTTGTATACTTATGGATACGGATATGTTTTTCTTTTTTTGTGTTTGCACATATTCTTCATTACTACCAGGCGCCTTATGTTAAGATATGGTGTGTATTTTGCCCTGTATAGTATGATCATCCTCACATTATACCGTTTTGTAAATAATCACGTGATTCACTAGCTGTCACTTGTATACTATTTAAACTCCACATTGTATATCAGTCACTGCTTGACAATGCCTGTGTGAGACAGGCGAAACGTCGCTCCTATAGATGTTTGGTTGAAATAAAAGCCATCCATTCTTTTCACTTGGAAATTGGTGTGCCGCCGCTTCTTTGCATAGATATATAGATAGATATGAGATAGATAGATAGATAGATAGATATGAGATAGATAGATAGATAGATAGATATGATATAGATAGACATGAAATAGATAGATATGAGATAGATAGATATGAGATAGATAGATATGAGATAGATATGAGTCTGTTTGTACAAGATACCGGTTCCGCTCACCACCTATTAGGGAACATGCATCAGCTGAGCACGGACGTGCCGGTCCCGCCCTCGGCCAAGTACGGAATATGAACAAAGAAGTCGTCCAGCTCCCAAGATTAAATAAAATAAGTATTCTTTATTGATCCAACAGATAGGATTGACACACAGAAGCAGAAGCGTCTGAAGCGTTCCGCACAGAACGTGCGAAACGCGTCAGACGCTTCTGCTTCTGTGTGTCAATCCTATCTGTTGGATCAATAATGAATACTTCTTTTATTGCATCTTGGGAGCTGGACGACTATTTTGTTCATATTCCGAGATAGATATAATATAGAGATGAAATAGATAGATATGAGATAGATAGATAGATATGAGATAGATAGATATGAGATAGATAGATCTGAGATAGATAGATATGAGATAGATAGATATGAGATAGATAGATGTTACGCCTAGCGCTCCGGGTCCCCGCTCCTCCCCGGAGCGCTTACGGCGTCTCTCTCTCCGCAGCGCCCCGGTCGGTCCCGCTGACCGGGAGCGCTGCACTGTCATGGCCGTCGGGGATGCGATTCGCACAGCGGGACGCGCCCGCTCGCGAATCGCATCCCAGGTCACTTACCCGTCCCGGTCCCCTGCTGTCATGTGCTGGCGCGCGCGGCTCCGCTCTCTAGGGCGCGCGCGCGCCAGCTCCCTGAGACTTAAAGGGCCAGTGCACCAATGATTGGTGCCTGGCCCAATTAGCTTAATTGGCTTCCACCTGCTCCCAGACTATATCTGATCACTGCCCCTGCACTCCCCTGCCGGATCTTGTTGCCTTAGAGCCTAGTGAAAGCGTTACTGTGATTGTCCATACTGTGTACTTGACCTCCTGCTATTGCCTTATTGACTACGAATCTTGCTGCCTGCCCCGACCTTCTGCTACGTCCGACCTTGCTTTTGTCTTCTCCCTTGTACCGCGCCTATCTTCAGCAGTCAGAGAGGTTGAGCCGTTGCTAGTGGATACGACCTGGTCACTACCGCCGCAGCAAGACCATCCCGCTTTGCGGCGGGCTCTGGTGAACACCAGTAGTGACTTAGAACCGGTCCACTAGCACGGTCCACGCCAATCCCTCTCTGGCACAGAGGATCCACCTCCTGCCAGCCGGCATCGTGACAGTAGATCCGGCCATGGATCCCGCTGAGGTTCCCCTGCCAGCTATCTCTGACCTCACCACGGTGGTCGCCCAGCAATCCCGACAGATCGCCCATCTAACTCACCAGCTGTCGGAAGTGTCCACCATGGTGCAGCAACTTCAGTCGCAACTTCTGCCTCTGCTACAGCAGCAACCATCTCCTCCGCCAGCTCCTGCACCTCTTCCGCAGCGAGTGGCCACTCCTCGCCTCCGCTTGTCCCTGCCGGACAAATTTGATGGGGACTCTAAGTTTTGCCGTGGCTTTCTTTCACAATGTTCCCTGCACTTGGAGATGATGTCGGACCAGTTTCCTACTGAAAGGTCTAAGGTGGCTTTCGTAGTCAGTCTTCTGTCTGGGAAAGCTCTGTCATGGGCCACACCGCTCTGGGACCGCGATGACCCCGTCACTGCCTCTGTACACTCCTTCTTCTCGGAAATTCGAAGTGTCTTTGAGGAACCTGCCCGAGCCTCTTCTGCTGAGACTGCCCTGCTGAACCTGGTCCAGGGTAATTCTTCCGTTGGCGAGTACGCCATACAATTCCGTACTCTTGCTTCTGAACTATCCTGGAATAATGAGGCCCTCTGCGCGACCTTTAAAAAAGGCCTATCCAGCAACATTAAAGATGTTCTGGCCGCACGAGAAATTCCTGCTAACCTGCATGAACTCATTCATCTAGCCACTCGCATTGACATGCGTTTTTCTGAGAGACATCAAGAGCTCCGCCAGGAAAAAGACTTAGATCTCTGGGCACCTCTCCCACAGTCTCCGTTGCAATCTACGCCTAGGCCTCCCGCCGAGGAGGCCATGCAAGTGGATCGGTCTCGCCTGACCCAGAAGGAGAGGAATCGCCGTAGGGAAGAAAATCTTTGTCTGTACTGTGCCAGTACCGAACATTTCTTGGTGGATTGCCCTATCCGTCCTCCACGTCTGGGAGACGCACGCTCGCACCCAGCTCTCGTGGGTGTGGCGTCTCTTGATTCAAAGTCGGCTTCTCCACGTCTCACGGTGCCCGTGCGGATTTCTCCTTCAGCCAACTCCTCCCTCTCAGCCGTGGCCTGCCTGGACTCTGGTGCCTCTGGGAATTTTATTCGGGATTCCTTGGTGAATAAATTCCGCATCCCGGTGACCCGTCTCGTCAAGCCACTCTACATTTCCGCGGTCAACGGAGTCAGGTTGGATTGCACCGTGCGTTACCGCACGGAGCCCCTCCTAATGTGCATCGGACCTCATCACGAAAAAATTGAGTTTTTGGTACTCTCCAATTGCACTTCCGAAATTCTCCTTGGACTACCCTGGCTTCAACACCATTCCCCAACCCTGGATTGGTCCACAGGGGAGATCAAGAGATCAAGGACTGCCTTAAACCGGTTCCCAGTACTCCCTGCCGTGACCCTGTGGTTCCCCCTGTATCCGGTCTCCCTAAGGTCTTTATGGACTCTGCCTGCCATAAGAAGTGCCTCTCCCCCCCTCCCAGTCCAGTCAGGCAAGCCTCGGTGCCTCCTCATGGCCCCCGTCCTGGTGTCACACTGCCCCGTGCCAGGCCTCGCCCTCTGCCCTCCCTCCCCATTCCCACTCCTGCCGTACTGCCTGCCGTTGAGGAAACCCTCCATTCTTTCCCGGTGTCCTCATCCCAGGGGAGGCAGTTACCGGACAAAGAGAAGGGGAGACCTAAGGGGGGGGGGTACTGTTACGCCTAGCGCTCCGGGTCCCCGCTCCTCCCCGGAGCGCTTACGGCGTCTCTCTCTCCGCAGCGCCCCGGTCGGTCCCGCTGACCGGGAGCGCTGCACTGTCATGGCCGTCGGGGATGCGATTCGCACAGCGGGACGCGCCCGCTCGCGAATCGCATCCCAGGTCACTTACCCGTCCCGGTCCCCTGCTGTCATGTGCTGGCGCGCGCGGCTCCGCTCTCTAGGGCGCGCGCGCGCCAGCTCCCTGAGACTTAAAGGGCCAGTGCACCAATGATTGGTGCCTGGCCCAATTAGCTTAATTGGCTTCCACCTGCTCCCAGACTATATCTGATCACTGCCCCTGCACTCCCCTGCCGGATCTTGTTGCCTTAGAGCCTAGTGAAAGCGTTACTGTGATTGTCCATACTGTGTACTTGACCTCCTGCTATTGCCTTATTGACTACGAATCTTGCTGCCTGCCCCGACCTTCTGCTACGTCCGACCTTGCTTCTGTCTACTCCCTTGTACCGCGCCTATCTTCAGCAGTCAGAGAGGTTGAGCCGTTGCTAGTGGATACGACCTGGTCACTACCGCCGCAGCAAGACCATCCCGCTTTGCGGCGGGCTCTGGTGAACACCAGTAGTGACTTAGAACCGGTCCACTAGCACGGTCCACGCCAATCCCTCTCTGGCACAGAGGATCCACCTCCTGCCAGCCGGCATCGTGACAATAGATAGATATGAGATAGATAGATAGATAGATAGATAGATATGAGATAGATAGATATGAGATAGATAGATATGAGATAGATAGATATGAGATAGATAGATAGATAGATAGATATGAGATAGATAGATATGAGATAGATAGATAGATAGATAGATAGATAGTAAAAAAAAAAGTCTTGTCCACAGCACCAAAATTCATGAAAAAAATAGGTGTTTATTCCTAATAAACACCTATATTTTTTTTTCATCATATTTTTTTTTTCATGAATTTTGGTGCTGTGGACAAGACTTTTTTTTACTGTTTGAAAGATGATCTCCTAACCAAGGATCCAGGAGCTGCGCGCACCTCTCTACGACACTTTTCCTCTCAGTGGTTGTGCTGTTCTTTTTCTACTACTAGATAGATAGATAGATATGAGATAGATATGAGACAGATAGATATGAGATAGATAGATGGATATGAGATAAATAGATATGAGATAGATAGATATGAGATAGATAGATATGAGATAGATAGATGGATATGAGATAAATAGATATGAGATAGATAGATATGAGATAGATAGATATGAGATAAATAGATATGAAATAGATAGATAGATAAATAGATAGATAGATAGATAGATAGATATGAGATAGATAGATATGAGATAGATAGATAGATAGATAGATAGATAGATAGATATGAGATAGATAGATATGAGATAAATAGATATGAGATAGATAGATAGATAGATAGATAGATAGATAGATAGATATGAGATAGATATGAGATAGATAGTTGATAGATAGTTGATAGATAGATATGAGATAGATAGATATGAGATAGATATGATATAGATATGAGATAGATAGATAGATCTGAGATAGATAGATAGATATGAGATAGATAGATAGATATGAGATAGATAGATAGATATGAGATAGATATGATATAGATATGAGATAAATATGAGATAGATAGATAGATAGATAGATATGAGATAGATAGATAGATGATAGATAGATATGAGATAGATAGATCTGAGATAGATATGAGATAGATAGATAGATAGATAGATAGATAGAATTCTAACATTACTATCCCCGGTACGAGGTTGTTGATCACAGTAGTTCCGTATATGCTGATTCTTCACACTCCAGTAACCACGGAGACAATGAGAGAAAATTACTGAAATTGATGAACCTCCATCTTTGTGAAGGTAATGACACTATTATTTTGTCCTATTTTCTCCCAAGTGTTCTCGCTGTAGTGTCATCTGACACAGACAAGTCCTTGTGACACTAATAAAATTAGCTGCTTTGCTTTGTTGTGATCCTCTGGGCATATATGGTAATACATAATATAAGAGGGGAGGAGAGGAGCGCGGTGTCTGACACAGGAATTACAATAGAAGTGATTATGTTATACCGCCAGATACAATTCTCTGTCCTCATAAAGAGTCTGGATCAGAGGTGAAATCTCAACGCCTCATAGTCAGGACAATGACATGAAGCTATGTCTCCGCTCGTCTCTAAGGTAGAGATTACTCATGAATAACAAAAATCATTACAAAACAAACAAATATTTTTTATGTCAGTTTGCGTTTTCAAAATGGTCACCAGAGAAATCTTATTATTAATGATGAGCGGCAGGGGCCATATTCAAATTCTCTATATTTCGCAAACATATGGACGAATATTAGTCCTATGTTTGCAAAATTTGCATATTCGCTATGTTCGTTCCCTTATTTTCATGCAAAAATCGTAATGAAATTCGTATAGTGCGCATGCGCCATTATACACTGCTCAAAAAAATAAAGGGAGCACTAAGATAACACATCCTAGATCTGAATGAACTAATCATATGAAATACTTTCCTCTTTACATAGTTGAATGCGCTGACAACAAAATCACACAAAAATTATCAATGGAAATCATCAACCCATGGAGGTCTGGATATGGAGTCACACTCAAAATCACAGTGGAAAACCCCACTACAGGCTGATCCAACTTTATGTAATGTCCTTAATACAAGTCCCAATGAGGCTCAGTAGTGTGTTTGGCCTCCACGTGCCCGTATGACCTCCCTACAACGCCTGGGCATGCTCCTGATGAGGTGGAGGATGGTCTCCTGAGGGATGTCCTCCCAGACCTGGACTAAAGCATCCGCCAACTCCTGGACAGTCTGTGGTGGATGGAGCGAGACGTCCCAGATGTGCTCAATCGGATTCAGGGGAACGGGCGGCCAGTCCATAGCATTAATGCCTTCCTCTTGTAGGAACTGCTGACACACTCCAGCCACATGAGGTCTAGCATTGTCTTGTATTAGGAGGAACCCAGGGCCAACCGCACCAGCATATGGTCTAACAAGGGGTCTGAAGATCTCATTTCGGTACCTAATGGCAGTCAGGCTACCTCTGGCAAGCACATGGAGGGCTGTGTGGCCCCCAAAGAAATCCCACCCCACACCATTACTGACCCACCGCCAAACCAGTCATGCTGGAGGATGTTGCAGGCAGCAGAACGTTCTCCACAGCGTCTCCAGACTCTGTCACGTCTGTCACATGTGCTCAGTGTGAACTTGCTTTCATCTGTGAAGAGCACAGGGCACCAATGGCAAATTTGCCAATCTTGGTGTTCTCTGGAAAATGCCAAACATCCTGCACAGTGTTGGGCTGTAGGCACAACCCCCACCTGTGGACGTCAGGCCCTCATATCACCCTCATGGAGTCTGTTTCTGACCGTTTGAGTGGACACATGCACATTTGTGGCCTGCTGAAGGTCATTTTGCAGGGCTCTGGCAGTGCTCCTCCTGCTTCTCCTTGCACAAAGGCGGAGGTAGCGGTCCTGCTGCTGGGTTGTTGCCCTCCTACGACCTCCTCCACGTCTCCTGATGTACTGGCCTGTCACTTGGTAGCGCCTCCATGCTCTGGACACTACGCTGACAGACACAGCAAACCTTCTTGTCACAGCTCGCATTGATGTGCCATCCTGGATGAGCTGTACTACCTGAGCCACTTGTGTGGGGTGTAGACTCCGTCTCATGCTACCACTAGAGTGAAAGCACCGCCAGCATTCAAAAGTGACCAAAACATCAGCAAGGAAGCATAGGAACTGAGAAGTGGTCTGTTGTCACCATCTGCAGAACCACTCCTTTATTGTGGGTGTCTTGCTATTTGCCTATAATTTCCACCTGTTGTCTGTTCATGTGAAATTGATTGTCAATCAGTGTTCTTCCTGAGTGGACAGTGGGATCTCACACAAGTGTCAGTGACTTGGAGTTACATTGTGTTGTTTACGTGTTCCCTTTATTATTTTGAGCAGTGTATATACATTGTGTTGTTTACGTGTTCCCTTTATTATTTTGAGCAGTGTATATACTGTTGTTTACGTGTTCCCTTTATTATTTTGAGCAGTGTATATACATTGTGTTGTATAGTGTTCCTTTTATTATTTTGAGCAGTGTATATACATTGTGTTGTTTACGTGTTCCCTTTATTATTTGAGCAGTGTATATACATTGTGTTGTTTACGTGTTCCCTTTATATTATTTGAGCAGTGTATATACATTGTGTTGTTTACGTGTTCCCTTTATATATTTTGAGCAGTGTATATACATTGTGTTGTTTACGTGTTCCCTTTATTTGAGCAGTGTATATACATTGTGTCGTTTACGTGTTCCTTTTATTATTTTGAGCAGTGTATATACATTGTGTTGTTTACGTGTTCCCTTTATTATTTTGAGCAGTGTATATATATTGTGATGTTTACGTGTTCCCTTTATTATTTTGAGCAGTGTATATACATTGTGTCGTTTACGTGTTCCCTTTATATATTTTGAGCAGTGTATATACATTGTGTTGTTTACGTGTTCCCTTTATTATTTGAGCAGTGTATATACATTGTGTTGTTTACGTGTTCCCTTTATTATTTGAGCAGTGTATATACATTGTGTTGTTTACGTGTTCCCTTTATTATTTGAGCAGTGTATATACATTGTGTTGTTTACGTGTTCCCTTTATTATTTTGAGCAGTGTATATATATTGTGATGTTTACGTGTTCCCTTTATTATTTTGAGCAGTGTATATACATTGTGTCGTTTACGTGTTCCCTTTATATATTTTGAGCAGTGTATATACATTGTGTTGTTTACGTGTTCCCTTTATTATTTGAGCAGTGTATATACATTCTGTTGTTTACGTGTCCCCTTTATTATTTGAGCAGTGTATATACATTGTGTTGTTTACGTGTTCCCTTTATTATTTGAGCAGTGTATATACATTGTGTTGTTTACGTGTTCCCTTTATATATTTTTGAGCAGTGTATATACATTGTGTTGTTTACGTGTTCCCTTTATTATTTTGAGCAGTGTATATACATTGTGTTGTATAGTGTTCCTTTTATTATTTTGAGCAGTGTATATACATTGTGTTGTTTACGTGTTCCCTTTATTATTTGAGCAGTGTATATACATTGTGTTGTTTACGTGTTCCTTTTATTATTTTGAGCAGTGTATATACATTGTGTTGTTTACGTGTTCCCTTTATTATTTGAGCAGTGTATATACATTGTGTTGTTTACGTGTTCCCTTTATTATTTGAGCAGTGTATATACATTGTGTTGTTTACGTGTTCCCTTTATTATTTTGAGCAGTGTATATACATTGTGTTGTTTACGTGTTCCCTTTATTTGAGCAGTGTATATACATTGTGTCGTTTACGTGTTCCTTTTATTATTTTGAGCAGTGTATATACATTGTGTTGTTTACGTGTTCCCTTTATTATTTTGAGCAGTGTATATATATTGTGATGTTTACGTGTTCCCTTTATTATTTTGAGCAGTGTATATACATTGTGTCGTTTACGTGTTCCCTTTATATATTTTGAGCAGTGTATATACATTGTGTTGTTTACGTGTTCCCTTTATTATTTGAGCAGTGTATATACATTGTGTTGTTTACGTGTCCCCTTTATTATTTGAGCAGTGTATATACATTGTGTTGTTTACGTGTTCCCTTTATTATTTGAGCAGTGTATATACATTGTGTTGTTTACGTGTTCCCTTTATTATTTTGAGCAGTGTATATACATTGTGTTGTATAGTGTTCCTTTTATTATTTTGAGCAGTGTATATACATTGTGTTGTTTACGTGTTCCCTTTATTATTTGAGCAGTGTATATACATTGTGTTGTTTACGTGTTCCTTTTATTATTTTGAGCAGTGTATATACATTGTGTTGTTTACGTGTTCCCTTTATTATTTGAGCAGTGTATATACATTGTGTTGTTTACGTGTTCCCTTTATTATTTGAGCAGTGTATATACATTGTGTTGTTTACGTGTTCCCTTTATTATTTTGAGCAGTGTATATACATTGTGTTGTTTACGTGTTCCCTTTATTATTTTGAGCAGTGTATATACATTGTGTTGTTTACGTGTTCCCTTTATTATTTTGAGCAGTGTATATACATTGTGTTGTTTACTTGTTCCCTTTATTATTTGAGCAGTGTATATACATTGTGGTGTTTACGTGTTCCCTTTATTATTTTGAGCAGTGTATATACATTGTGTTGTTTACGTGTTCCTTTTATTATTTTGAGCAGTGTATATACATTGTGTTGTTTACGTGTTCCCTTTATATATATTTGAGCAGTGTATATATATTGTGTTGTTTACGTGTTCCCTTTATTATTTTTGAGCAGTGTATATATATTGTGTTGTTTACGTGTTCCCTTTATTATTTTGAGCAGTGTATATACATTGTGTTGTTTACGTGTTCCCTTTATTATTTGAGCAGTGTATATACATTGTGTTGTTTACGTGTTCCCTTTATTATTTTGAGCAGTGTATATACATTGTGTTGTTTACGTGTTCCCTTTATTATTTTGAGCAGTGTATATACATTGTGTTGTTTATGTGTTCCCTATATTATTTTGAGCAGTGTATATACATTGTGTTGTTTACGTGTTCCCTTTATTATTTTGAGCAGTGTATATACATTGTGTTGTTTACGTGTTCCCTTTATTATTTTGAGCAGTGTATATACATTGTGTTGTGTACGTGTTCCCTTTATATTATTTGAGCAGTGTATATACATTGTGTTGTTTACGTGTTCCCTTTATTATTTTGAGCAGTGTATATACATTGTGTTGTTTACGTGTTCCCTTTATTATTTTGAGCAGTGTATATACATTGTGTTGTTTACGTGTTCCCTTTATATTATTTGAGCAGTGTATATACATTGTGTTGTTTACGTGTTCCCTTTATTATTTGAGCAGTGTATATACATTGTGTTGTTTACGTGTTCCCTTTATTATTTGAGCAGTGTATATACATTGTGTTGTTTACGTGTTCCCTTTATTATTTGAGCAGTGTATATACACTGTGTTGTTTACGTGTTCCCTTTATTATTTTGAGCAGTGTATATATATTGTGTTGTTTACGTGTTCCCTTTATTATTTTGAGCAGTGTATATATATTGTGTTGTTTACGTGTTCCCTTTATATATTTTGAGCAGTGTATATACATTGTGTTGTATAGTGTTCCTTTTATTATTTTGAGCAGTGTATATACATTGTGTTGTTTACGTGTTCCCTTTATTATTTTGAGCAGTGTATATACATTGTGTTGTTTACGTGTTCCCTTTATTATTTGAGCAGTGTATATACATTGTGTTGTTTACGTGTTCCCTTTATATATATTTGAGCAGTGTATATACATTGTGTTGTATAGTGTTCCTTTTATTATTTTGAGCAGTGTATATACATTGTGTTGTTTACGTGTTCCCTTTATTATTTTGAGCAGTGTATATACATTGTGTTGTTTACGTGTTCCCTTTATTATTTTGAGCAGTGTATATACATTGTGTTGTTTACGTGTTCCCTTTATTATTTTGAGCAGTGTATATACATTGTGTTGTGTACGTGTTCCCTTTATATTATTTGAGCAGTGTATATACATTGTGTTGTTTACGTGTTCCCTTTATTATTTTGAGCAGTGTATATACATTGTGTTGTTTACGTGTTCCCTTTATTATTTTGAGCAGTGTATATACATTGTGTTGTTTACGTGTTCCCTTTATATTATTTGAGCAGTGTATATACATTGTGTTGTTTACGTGTTCCCTTTATTATTTGAGCAGTGTATATACATTGTGTTGTTTACGTGTTCCCTTTATTATTTGAGCAGTGTATATACATTGTGTTGTTTACGTGTTCCCTTTATTATTTGAGCAGTGTATATACACTGTGTTGTTTACGTGTTCCCTTTATTATTTTGAGCAGTGTATATATATTGTGTTGTTTACGTGTTCCCTTTATTATTTTGAGCAGTGTATATACATTGTGTTGTTTACGTGTTCCCTTTATTATTTTGAGCAGTGTATATACATTGTGTTGTTTACGTGTTCCCTTTATTATTTGAGCAGTGTATATACATTGTGTTGTTTACGTGTTCCCTTTATATATATTTGAGCAGTGTATATACATTGTGTTGTATAGTGTTCCTTTTATTATTTTGAGCAGTGTATATACATTGTGTTGTTTACGTGTTCCCTTTATTATTTGAGCAGTGTATATACATTGTGTTGTTTACGTGTTCCCTTTATTATTTGAGCAGTGTATATACATTGTGTTGTTTACGTGTTCCCTTTATTATTTTGAGCAGTGTATATACATTGTGGTGTTTACGTGTTCCCTTTATTATTTTGAGCAGTGTATATACATTGTGTTGTTTACGTGTTCCTTTTATTATTTTGAGCAGTGTATATATATTGTGTTGTTTACGTGTTCCCTTTATTATTTTGAGCAGTGTATATACATTGTGTTGTTTACGTGTTCCCTTTATTATTTGAGCAGTGTATATACATTGTGTTGTTTACGTGTTCCCTTTATTATTTTTAGCAGTGTATATACATTGTGTTGTTTACGTGTTCCCTTTATTATTTTGAGCAGTGTATATACATTGTGTTGTTTACGTGTTCCCTTTATTATTTGAGCAGTGTATATACATTGTGTTGTTTACGTGTTCCCTTTATTATTTGAGCAGTGTATATACATTGTGTTGTTTACGTGTTCCCTTTATTATTTTGAGCAGTGTATATACATTGTGGTGTTTACGTGTTCCCTTTATTATTTTGAGCAGTGTATATACATTGTGATGTTTACGTGTTCCCTTTATTATTTTGAGCAGTGTATATACATTGTGGTGTTTACGTGTTCCCTTTATTATTTTGAGCAGTGTATATACATTGTGTTGTTTACGTGTTCCCTTTATTATTTGAGCAGTGTATATACATTGTGTTGTTTACGTGTTCCCTTTATTATTTGAGCAGTGTATATACATTGTGTTGTTTACGTGTTCCCTTTATATATTTTGAGCAGTGTATATACATTGTGTTGTATAGTGTTCCTTTTATTATTTTGAGCAGTGTATATACATTGTGTTGTTTAGTGTTCCCTTTATTATTTTTGAGCAGTGTATATACATTGTGTTGTTTACGTGTTCCCTTTATTATTTGAGCAGTGTATATACATTGTGTTGTTTACGTGTTCCCTTTATTATTTGAGCAGTGTATATACATTGTGTTGTTTACGTGTTCCCTTTATTATTTTGAGCAGTGTATATACATTGTGTTGTTTACGTGTTCCCTTTATTATTATTTTGAGCAGTGTATATACATTGTGGTGTTTATGTGTTCCCTTTATTATTTGAGCAGTGTATATACATTGTGTTGTTTACGTGTTCCCTTTATTATTTTGAGCAGTGTATATACATTGTGTTGTTTACGTGTTCCCTTTATTATTATTTTGAGCAGTGTATATACATTGTGGTGTTTACGTGTTCCCTTTATTATTTGAGCAGTGTATATACATTGTGTTGTTTACGTGTTCCCTTTATATATTTTGAGCAGTATATATACATTGTGTTGTTTACGTGTTCCCTTTATTATTTTGAGCAGTGTATATACATTGTGTTGTTTACGTGTTCCCTTTATTATTTTTGAGCAGTGTATATATATTGTGTTGTTTACGTGTTCCCTTTATTATTTGAGCAGTGTATATATATTGTGTTGTTTACGTGTTCCCTTTATTATTTTGAGCAGTGTATATACATTGTGTTGTTTACGTGTTCCCTTTATTATTTGAGCAGTGTATATACACTGTGTTGTTTACGTGTTCCCTTTATTATTTTGAGCAGTGTATATACATTGTGTTGTTTACGTGTTCCCTTTATTATTTGAGCAGTGTATATACATTGTGTTGTTTATGTGTTCCCTTTATTATTTGAGCAGTGTATATATATTGTGTTGTTTACGTGTTCCTTTTATTATTTTGAGCAGTGTATATATATTGTGTTGTTTACGTGTTCCCTTTATTATTTTGAGCAGTGTATATATATTGTGTTGTTTACGTGTTCCTTTTATTATTTTGAGCAGTGTATATACATTGTGTTGTTTACGTGTTCCCTTTATTATTTTGAGCAGTGTATATACATTGTGTTGTTTACGTGTTCCCTTTATTATTTTGAGCAGTGTATATACATTGTGTTGTTTACGTGTTCCCTTTATATATATTTGAGCAGTGTATATACATTGTGTTGTTTACGTGTTCCCTTTATTATTTTGAGCAGTGTATCTTTCGACTAACTAACACTATACCCTACACTAGAACCTATCTGCTAAACTTACCTACTCTATGTAACACAAACTATCGCTTCATTGTTGTGTACTGTGAAGAAAAAAAAACAAATATTCCTCACTAGGATTATATATCACTTTATTCTAAATATTTGTAAAATTGCGAAGTGCTGATATTCGCGGTAAAAATTTGCATGTCGAATATTTGCGCTCAACACTAATCATTATCATTAAAGGGCAGGGTCAGCAGAGTAATCTCATTATCATTAGAGGGTGGGGTCAGCAGAGTAATCTCATTATCATTAGAGGGCGGGGTCAGCAGAGTAATCTCATTATCATTAGAGGGTGGGGTCAGCAGAGTAATCTCATTATCATTAGAGGGCGGGGTCAGCAGAGTAATCTCATTATCATTAGAGGGCGGGGTCAGCAGAGTAATCTCATTATCATTAGAGGGCGGGGTCAGCAGAGTAATCTCATTATCATTAGAGGGCGGGGTCAGCAGAGTAATCTCATTATCATTAGAGGGCGGGGTCAGCAGAGTAATCTCATTATCATTAGAGGGCGCGGTCAGCAGAGTAATCTCATTATCATTAGAGGGCGGGGTCAGCATAGTCATCTCATTATCCTTAGAGGGCGGGGTTAGCAGAGTCATTTCATTATCATTAGAGGGCGGGGTCGCAGGGTCATCTCATTATCATTAGAGGGCGGGGTCAGCAGTCATCTCATTATCATTAGAGGGCGGGGTCAGCAGAGTCATCTCATCATTAGAAGGAGGGGTCAGCAGTCATCTCATTATCATTAGAGGGTGGGGTCAGCAGAGTCATCTCATTATCATTAAAGGGCAGGGCCAGTAGAGTCTTTTCATTATCATTAGAGGGCGGGGTCAGCAGAGTCATCTCATTATCATTTGAAGGCGGGGTCAGCAGTCATCTCATTATCATTAGAAGGAGGAGTCAACACAGTCATCTGATGATCATTTAAGAACGTGGTCACCAGAGACATCTCCTTATCATTAGAGGGTGGGGTCAGCAGTCATCTCATTATCATTAAAGGGCAGGGTCAGCAGAGTCATTTCATTATCATTAGAGGGCGGGGTCAGCAGAGTCATTTCATTATCATTAGAGGGCGGGGTCAGCAGAGTCACCTCATTATCATTAGAGGGCGGGGTAAGCAGAGTCATGGGGTCAGCTGACAATGGAATGTATAGACCTCCCAATATTTGATTTTCGATCATGGGACTTTTTAAGGCTCACCCAGTAGGTGCCCCTTTTTATAAAAATATGGAGGAACCCCACATCATTCCAAACCCATTGGTACATGGAACTGTAGTAAGGAAAGAATCATAAATAAAATATAAAAATGAATTATTTCCATTGTGCACGGTGCCGTCGGTGCGCACTTTCAGTCATTGTAATCAGAACGTTCCACTTTTTACACAAAGGATCCTCATTATAGGATTTTATTAAAAAAAATCAACAAAAGTAATGCGATCGGTAATTGCCAATTACAGCCACGGCAAAATAAAATATTGTAAGTTGGGCTTCAAATAATTAGGAGGGGAAAGTTATGTCACAGAGGCAGAGGAGACAACGAAAATCTATTTTCTTTTATTCAATTTCCATTAGTTAAATAAAATAAAATATTACAAGATAATAATGCAAAATGGACTCCTCGGCAGAAGACAACAGGCGCAGCCATTTAGGTTCCTAATTACTTGTTTTGCTACAGTTGAGTATAAATAAGTGTTTCCAAACAGGGTGCCTCCAGCTGTTACAACACTACAACATTACTAGTTTTGCAACAACTGGAGGCACCCTGGTTAGGAAAAACTCTGGTATAAATGGAAGGGGTCATCTTATAACAAGCTTCAGAATGCTGGGAGTTGTAGTTTTGCAAACTGCTCTTTAGCAAAAAAAATAAATAGAGGAGATTGTAGAGCAGTACTGAGTAGTGTAAGCTGTGAATCCAACACTGAAATATGATATAACAGAAGCGTTCAGCAGCTTCTGGGATGAGATATAACACTAATGAATGTATCACAGTGTTACCAACTTTCCTATGTCCCACTCTGCAGCTTACTGCTTCTCCTCCCTTCTACCTTTCCATAGACTTCTATGTGCGGCTGATACCTTAGTGAGCTGACATTTAGCAGATTTTTTTTGTCTCCCCTTTTCCCTGTCTCACTCAACAGCTAACTACTTCTCCTTCCCCTGACCTTTCCATTGACTTATATGTCTAGCTGTAACCTGATACCTCAGTGAGCTGACTTTCAGTAGCTTTTCTGTGTCTCCCCTTTCTCTTTTCTCACTTTGCACCTAACTGCTTTTCCTCCCCCGACCTTTACATAGATTTCTATGTCTAGTTGTAACCTGATACCTTAGTGAGCTGACTCTCAGTAGTGTTGAGCGGCATAGGCCATATTCGAATTCGCGAATATTCGTGAATATATGGACGAATATTCGTCATATATTCGCGAATATTCGCGTTTTATTTTCGCATATGCAAATATTCGCGCACGTGAAAAAAATTAACATATGCAAAAATTAGCATATGTAAATATTCGCATATGCGAAACTTCGCAAGCCAGTCTCACACAGTAGTATTAGAGCCTTCTTTACACTACACAAGCTGGAAGCAGAGAGGGGTGATCACTGTTATGTGTACTGTGGCAAAAAAAAATTTATAAAAAAAAATATATATTCGTAATTACGAATATATAGTGCTATATTCGCGAATATTCGCGAATTCGCGAATATGCGATATTCGCGAATAAAATTCGTATTGCGAATATTCGCGAGCAACACTTACTCTCAGTAGTTTTTCTGTGTCTCCCCTTTTTCTTGTCTCACTCTGCAGCCAACTACTTCTCTTTTCCTCTACCTTTCCATAGACTTTTATGTGCAACTGTAACCTGATACCTCATTAAGCTTTTCTGTGTCTCCCCATATCTCTTGTCTCACTCTGCAGCTAGCTACTTCTCCTCCCCCCAACCTTACCATAGACTTACATGTGCAGCTGTAACCTGATACCTTTGTGAGCTGACTTTTAGCAGTTTTTCTGTGTCTCCCTTTGTCCCTGTCTCACTCTACAGCTAACTACTTCTCCTTCCTTCTACCTTTCCATTCACTTCTATGTGCAGCTGTAACCTGATACCTCAGTGATCTGACTTTTAGCACCTTTTGTGTGTCTCCCTTTTCTCTTGTCTCACTCTACAGTTACCTACTTCTCTTTCCCTCTACCTTTCCATAGACTTTTATGTGCAGCTGTAACCTGGTACCTCATTAAGCTTTTCTGTGTCTCTCCTTTTTTTTGTTTCAATCTGCAGCTTACTACTTCCCTCCACCTCCCTTTTCATAGGCTTCTATGTGCAGCCATATGAAAGAAGAAAGACAGCTTTTTTTCTCTAATAAGATATATTACAAAGTTTACTATATACACTTTCGGCAATAGCATTTGAAGATCTTCTAGAAAGATCTGAAAGCTTGTGATGTATACGGTAAATTTACAGTTTACTTCAATAGATAAGAACCCAACAAGCCGATCAATGACCATAAAAGTATCATCAATGGGTCTTATTGAGCTACCCCGAATTCTTTGCACAAATTTTACACTGTACGGGAATTAAAACGCTCTTGCACAATGATTCTCCTGTGAACCTTGTCCTGCGTCGTCCGCACCGTCCTTCCATAGACCGGGAAGACTGTAAATCCTGAAGCTCACAGAGCACTTAGACTTGTCAGCTGAACACAGAGCCGCTCTCTATCAGGCCCCTCGAATGAATGAAGCGCTTCCACCAGTATTATCAGCCGTAAATGATTTCTAACTGTAAAGAATGATTCTATTCATCCAGCGACTTCACCCATCAGCAGCGCCCGATAATGACCCCCTTTAATTTTTTACCCCCTCCTCCGCTCTTGCAGAGAGCCATTGACTAGACAACAATATGTCTATCTTTTCTTAAAAAAACATATAGGTGTCTCCTCCTTCTTATAGAGAAAGGTAAGGACAGTATATAGATAACACAGGATCCGCCATTCACAATAGGTCATAGACCATCTTCACAACCTTCACATGTCTTAAAGCAGTGTTTTCTAAACAGTGTGTCTCCAGCTGTTGCAAAACTACAACTCCCAGCAAAACTACAACTCCCATGTACCCCGGACATGCTGGGAGTTGTAGTTTTGCTACAGCTGGGGGTTCCGAGATGCACTCGAGCAATGCAAAGATGGTCCCAAAAGTTTACATACCCTTTAAGAACCCTAAACTGCGGAATAATGCTACTGAATTGTTGCATTTTATGCAGTATATCAAGGAAACAAAAATAATCATAAAAATAATATATATTTTAACCATTTTGCAAGAAATTTTGAAAAAAAGTAACTATTGCGGCGAGGGAGTCATCTCGGCGCATTAGTTGTAATTCATTGTTATTTCCACTACAGTGAGACGGAATCTGCGACAATCTCATGAATCACTGGAGCAGAAATATTTTAGAGATCTTTATGGGACCCGTGAAGCCAGAGTTCTATTTGGCAGGGGACACGGAGTGAGACTTTAACTTAAAACTAAAGATTACATTATTATTAAAATATATATATATATATAAATATTATAGGAACGTCCTCAGCCCGAGCAAAGCGTTCCTGACTGATCAGGGAGTTAAAAGGGGAAAAAAATATATAAAAAATTCTCACTAATTTTGTTGTATAATCCCTAAATGTTCCCATAAAATAAGCAAAACATTACTTTTCATGTTAACAATGTAACTTCCAGGTCATCCCGGTTGAATTTAACCCTTTAATGACCCCTCAAATTTAGCATTCTGGTTTAAAGGGGTACGCTGCCCCTGGACATTTTATCCCTTAAAATGGGGAAAGGGGTGTTCCCCTATCGTTGATCAAACATCTTATCCTTTAGATAGGGGATAAGATGTTTAGAGGATAGTGCCCCTTTAAAGGTGTACTTTGACCCTAGACATCTTATCCCCTATCCAAAGGGTAGGGATAAGATGTCTGATCACAAGTGGTCCTGGCGCTGGCAACAGCTGGAGGTACATTGGTTGGGAAACACTGACATAGAGCAATGGTCGAGGCTTTCCCAGCTCGCCATCTATTCCGCAGTTAAGGATAAATAAAACTAATCACTTTGTAGGCAGGAAGACCCCCAATCCACTGTAGACTAATGCAGCAGAGCCAAAGACCCCAAATCCCCTATAGACCAATGCAGCAGAGCCGAAGACCCTCAATCCCCTATAGACCAATGCAGCAGAGCCTAAAACCCTCAATCCCTTATAGACCAATGCAACAGAGCCAAAGACCCCAATCCCCTATAGACCAATGCAGCATAGCCGAAGACCCTCAATCCCCTATAGACCAATTAAGCAGAACCGAAGACCCCAATCCCCTATATACCAATTAAGCAGAGCCGAAGACCCTCAACCCCCTATAGACCAATACAGCAGAGCTGAAAACCCTCAATCCCCTATAGACCAATACAGCAGAGCCGAAGACCCTCAATCCCCTATAGACCAATGCAGCAGAGCCGAAGACCCTCAATCCCCTATAGACCAATGCAGCAGAGCCAAATACCCTCAATCCCCTATAGACCAATGCAGCAGAGCCGAAGACCCTCAATCCCCTATAGACCAATGCAGCAAAGCCGAAGACCCTCAATCCCCTATAGACCAATGCAGCGGAGCCATCCAGATGTAGAGAGAAAACTGCACCTCCCTCTTATACGAGACCCCTGCCTCCATATTACAAGAGTTACAATAGTCACAACAATCGAAACAAGATATTTGCGTGCGCGGCGGTGACATGAACATGACACGCGGCCGCAGTGCAGGAGAATCTGCTGTCTTGGTGTTTTATTTTGCCATGTAGAGACTGAGTACCCGGCTGCCAGATCCTCCACACACCGCTGAATCTCTCGTGCTGTAGTCTGACAGCCAAAGGTCCAGGTCACATCTGCATTGACAATGTTGCGGCTCGTTGGCTCAGCCGCCTGTTGTATTGCAATTAATGGAATCTTTCTTATGTATTTGTCTGCACATATCTAGGTTTGACACTTAAAAAAAAAAATCACCATTGATTCAAGTTACATCTAAGATAAGGTTCACGAAGAACATCTATGGGTTTGTGGACTCAGTATGGCCCCCTACACAGACCCAGTGAGGGGCTTCACAGAGACCATGCTGACGCTTTTCATGGACACCTACACAGACCCAGTGAGGGGCTTCACAAAGACCATGCTGATGCTTTTCATGGACACCTACACAGACCCAGTGAGGGGCTTCACAGAGACCATGCTGATGCTTTTCATGGACACATACACAGACCAAGTGAGGGGCTTCACAAAGACCATGCTGACACTTTTCATGGACACCTACACAAACCCAGTGAGGGGCTTCACAAAGACCATGCTGACGCTTTTCATGGACACCTACACAGACCAAGTGAGGGGCTTCACAAAGACCATGCTGTTGTTTTTCATGGAAACCTACACAAACCCAGTAAGTGGCTTCACAATGTCCATGCTGACGTTTTTCATGGACACCTACATAGACCCAGTGATAAGCTTCACAAAGACCATGCTGATGCTTTTCATGGACACCTACACAGACCCAGTGAGTGGCTTCACAAAGACCATGCTGACATTTTTCACGGACACCTACACAGACCTAGTGAGGGGCTTCACAAAGAACATGCTCACACTTTTAATGGACACCTACATAGACCCAGTGAGGGGCTTCACAAAGACCATCCTGACGTTTTTCATGGACACCTACACAGACCCAGTGAGGGGCTTCACAAAGACCATGCTGACGTTTTTCATGGACACCTACACAGACCTAGTGAGGGGCTTCACAAAGAACATGCTCACACTTTTAATGGACACCTACATAGACCCAGTGAGGGGCTTCACAAAGACCATCCTGACGTTTTTCATGGACACCTACACAGACCCAGTGAGGGGCTTCACAAAGACCATGCTGACGTTTTTCATGGACACCTACACAGACCCATTAAGGGGCTTCACAAAGACCATGCTGATGCTTTTCATGGATACCTACACAGACCCAGTGAGGGGCTTTACAGAGACCATGCTGACGCTTTTCATGTACACCTAGATAGACCCACTGAAGGGCTTCACAAAGACCATGCTGATGCTTTTCATGGATACCTACACAGACCCAGTGAGGGGCTTCACAGAGACCATGCTGACGCTTTTCATGCACACTCATGGTTTCACCGTTTGTTGTAATATGACTTACAATGGGACGACCCATATTTTTATATCTCATGGATTGACGGTGAGTCTGGGAGGTACAGTACAGGTCCATAGCGGGTTATAGCTGTCATATTAAAGGTCCAGAAAGATACCACATAATATAAACTGTTCTGAATGCTGGAGCCGGCACCGGGAACTTGTGACATCATAGCCCTGCCCCCACATGATGCCCGCCCCCTCAATGCAACTCAATGACGGCTGTCACGCTCCCTCCCATAGACTTGCATTGAGGAGACGGGGCGTGACGTCATGAGTGGGCCTGGCTATGATGTCACGAGCTCCCGGCGCCGCCTCCAGCGTTCAGAACAGTTTGCTCCAAACACTGAACAGCGCAGTACCTTTTAGAGAATTGGGGAAAAACCACACGCAAAAAAATGCCATTACTACATTATTAAACTTTTATTGTTGCTATTTTTGTAAAGCACAGCCTCAGGCTGGAAACACTATTCTAAAAATTACCCCTTTAATAGAAATCACATGATGAAGGGGGAAAAACACCAAAGTAAAACTATTTAAAGACAAAAACCAATATAAAATAAATAAATAAATGAATGAATGAATAATCACCACAAAAAAAAAATGACATCTTGTAATTGCAAAATCAGAGGGCAATTTTTTGTGAACTTTTTTTTTTCAGGTCAAAAAAGTGCCAAGAAATGTTGTATGGAAACTTAGCCTAACATAGGTTCTTTCATGAAGACAACCTATTTATTTATTATTTTTTTAAATGATCGGCGTGGCTTCTGTCCTTCCTGGATCACCCAACAAGCTCTCCAGGGAAGAAATCCTGCATTACACGGAGACCGTACAAACCAGAGCTGGACCAGATTATAGAGTTCTCTTATCAGGCTCCTCAGGGGAAGTGCCACACCAGGGACCTCCCTCTACATCCTTATATGTCTTAGTAGGTTGAGTCTTGAGACAACCCCCGAAGAACTGAAAATCTTATATTATCCTGGACATAGTTTCCTAGTGACAGTACATTGCTTGGTATATGGCGGTCCTTTCTTTCAGGAATATTCGGAGGTACAAGGGGTTAAGAGACTGAAGTCCTCTGAGTATTTTCCTGCTATCTGGTGTAGTAATCTCCAATGAATGGCGCGCGCACCGATGCTTTGACAACCGGTTATCATTGTGACTGGGGAAACTGTTCCTCCCCTCGTACCAGACAATGGGACAATTTGACATTAATTTCCCATCATTGTGCGCCGGTTAATCTATAGCTATTGTTTCTGCAGAAAAGGAAAGGATGTCGGCGGCAGAATGGATGTCATTGTGTCGTCTCACTCGTCCCCGCTATCTATTATCTGCTCCATTTATTTATTAGTTGGGAGATGATCAACAAGGCAAATTTTTCAATTAAAGGGGTTGTCTGTTTGATACAATCCCTTTCTATGTGCCCTGTTGAGTCCAACCTATGAGCCGCAGCCAAGAGCCACACCAAGCATCGCGTTCCGGTGGGGGTGGGGAGGGGGCAATTTCCAATGAATTTGACAAATACAATTGATTGCTTAGCCCTGAAATGTAAGAAAAAAAGTAACTTTTGTAAACTTTATTGCTCTTACTACAATCTAGTGAGTGCCGGCTGCAGTGTAAATCATGGGGACTTTCAATAAGGCCGGTATATGGACATTGAATACATTTAAAGATAGCTTTTCCTTAAAGGGGTGCTCCGGCCCTAAGACATCTTAGAGAATAAGATGCCTGACCGCGGGGGTCCCCTCAATCTTGCATTCAGCACCCACCTCTTTGAGCTGCATGCCGCGCAACCAGCTCACAAACTACCGGGTGCCAATCATGGGGCCGGAATATCGTGATGTCACAACTCCGCCCCCCGTGTGACGTCACCTCCCGCACCCCCTATGCAAGTCTATGGGATGGGGCGTTACAGCTGCCATGCCCCCTCCCATAGACTTGCATAGCGGGGGCGGGGTGTAACATCACACGGGGGCGGAGTCATGGCGTCACGATACTCCGGCCCCATGGATAGTGGATAAGATATCTTAGGGCCGGAGTACCCCTTTAAAGGGGTACTCCGGTGGAAAATCAAATGGTGCCAGAAAGTTAAACAGATTTGTAAATTACTTCTATTAAAACATCTTAATCCTTCCTGTACTTATTAGCTGCTGAACACTACAGATTAAATTATTTTCTTTTTGGAACACAGAGCTCTCTGCTGACATCAGGAGCACAGTGCTCTCTGTTGACATCTCTGTCCATTTTAGGAACTGACCAGAGCAGCATATGTTTGCTATGGGGATTTCATCCTTCTCTGGACAGTTCCTAACATGGACAGAGGTGTCAGCAGAGAGCTCTGTGTTCCAAAAAGAAAATCATTTATTTTGTAGTTTTCAGCAGCTAATAAGTATTGGAAGGATTAAGATTTTTTAATAGAAGTAATTTACAAATCTGTTTAACTTTCTTGCACCAGTTGATTTAAAAAAAAAAAAAAAAAGTTTTCCACCGGAGTACCCCTTTAAGTCTATTTGGTAATATATTTCTATTTATTGCACAGATCTACATGTTTATGGAAGGAGATATAAGAACCTCCATTATTTACACTGCCAGCTAACGATGAAGCACAAAATTATATTAGACATTTTTATTAGTATTTTAATATTTGTATAGATTATTTTTTTTAAACCTAAGGGCAAAAAACGTTTTTTTTTTTTCACTAAAAATAAATAATTACTCAGAATTCCTTTGTAGAATTTTACACAATCCATTGCATTAATCTAAGTGTCTCTAGACCAATGTTCTTCAGTTTGTGGCGCACCAGCTGTTGTAGAACTACAATTCCCAGAAAATCATTCTGAGAGTTATAGTTTTGCAACAGCTGGAGAACTACGCATTGAAGAACACTGTTCTAGGCTCTTGTGATAGATTGAGCTCCTTGAATTACTTGACCAATCCCTTTGCTCGCATACTCTTTCTCCTTGCACTGTGGATGTTTACTCAATGTGTTAAATAACAGGAATCAAATATACAACTGTCTCTGTGTTTTAGTTTAGTTAAATTGTATCTAACCATCAGCCTATTATATCTGGTAAATCAAAAGCTTTTTCTCCCTGCACTGTGGATGTTTACTAAGTATGCTCAATATAAGGCATAGACTACCCCACACCATATATAACAATTACCTTAGAGGTATTGTATAATTTTCCTTATTTTTTATTGTTACTTCATAGCTACAGTGTTTCCAAGCCTATGTCTCTCCGGGTGTCATAAAACTACAACTTCCATTATACCCTGGCAGAATTTTTTGGGCTGTCATGCAATGATGGGAGTTGTATTTTTGACCAATCACTTTATTTACTTTTGCTCCTTGCACTGTGGATGTTTACTCAACATGTGGAACAAACATCAAAGGCACAACTGTCTGTGTGCTATAAGTTTAGTTGTGTTTGTCTTTATTGATGCATGTCTGGTCATTCTAAAGGGTTCATGCATTTTCTTCCTACACTATAAATGTTTACTCAATGTGCTCAATAAAAAAAAGCATGAAACACACCATATACAGCATAACAATTTCCTAGAATTAATTTATCTTTTCATTGCTAGCTGCTAGAGGGTTTCCCAAACTGTGACTCTCTAGCTGTTGGAAAACATTGGTAGATGAATCCTTGACATACTTTTGCTTTAACCCCTTAAGGACTCAGGGTTTTTCAGTTTTTGCACTTTCGTTTTTTCCTCCTTACCTTTTAAAAATCATAACCCTTTCAATTTTCCACCTAAAAATCCATATTATGGCTTATTTTTTGCGTCGCCAATTCTACTTTGCAGTGACATTAGTCATTTTACACAAAAATGCACGGCGAAACGGAAAAAAAAATCATTGTGCGACAAAATTGAAAAAAAAACGCCATTTTGTAACTTTTGGGGGCTTCCGTTTCGATGCAGTGCATATTTCGGTAAAGGTTACACCTTATCATTATTCTGTAGGTCCATACGGTTAAAATGATACCCTACTTATATAGGTTTGATTTTGTCGCACTTCTGGAAAAAATCATAACTACATGCAGGAAAATTTTTACGTTTAAAAATTATCGGCGCTTGACTGCTCCTGCCTGGATCTCAGGCACGGAGCAGTCATTCGTCGATCGGACACCGAGGAGGCAGGTAAGAGCCCTCCCGGTGTCCGATCAGCTGTTCGGGACGCCGCGATTTCACCGCAGCGGTCCCGAACAGCCCGACTGAGCAGCCGGGATACTTTCAGTTTCACTTTAGAAGCGGCGGTCAGCTTTGACCGCCGCTTCTAAAGGGTTAATACCGCACATCGCCGCGATCGGAGATGTGTGGTATTAGCCGCGGGTCCCGGCCGTTGATTAGCGCCGGGACCCACGCGATATGATGCGGAATCGCGGCGCGATCCCGCTTCATATCACGGGAGCCGGCGCAGGACGTAAATATACGTCCTGCGTCGTTAAGGGGTTAAAGGGGTACACCACTGCAAAACATTTTTTTTTTTTAAATCAACTGGTGCCAGAAAGTTAAACAGATTTGTAAATGACTTCTATTATAAAATCTTAATCATTCCAGTACTTATCAGCTGCTTTTATGATCCACAGGAAGTTATTTTCTTTTTGAATTTCCTTTCTGTCTGACCACAGTGCTCTCTGCTGACACCTCTGTCCATTTTAGGAACTGTTCAGAGTAAGAGAAAATCCCCATTGAAAACCTATCCTGCTCTGGGCAGTTCCTAAAATGGACAGAGGTGTCAACAGAGAGCACTGTGGTCAGGCAGAAAGGAAATTCAAAAGGAACATAACTTCCTGTGGATCATAACTGAAAAGTACAGGAAGGATTGATATATATATTTTTTTTAATCTGTTTAACTTTCTGGCACAAGTTGATTTAAACGTTTTGTTTTTTTCCAGTGGAATACCCCTTTAAGCCAGTGTTTTCCAACCAGTGTGCCCCCAGTTGTTGCAAAACTACAACTCCCAGCATGCCCGGACAGCTTTCGCTGTCCGGGCATGCTGAAAGTTGTAGTTTTGAAAAAGCTAGTGGCAGACTGGTTGGAAAACAGCGCATTAAAGGGGTATTCCAGGAAAAAACTTTACTTATATATCAACTGGCTCCAGAAAGTTAAACAGATTTGTAAATGACTTCTATTAAAAAAATCTTACTCCTTCCAATAATTATCAGCTGCTGAAGTTGAGTTGTTCTTTTCTGTCTGGCAACAATGCTCTCTGCTGACTTCTCTGCTTGTCTCGGGAACTGTCCAGAGTAGAAGAGGTTTGCTATGGGGATTTGCATCTACTCTGGACAGTTCCCGAGACAGGTGTCATCAGAGAGCACTTAGATAGAAAAGAACAACTCAACTTCAGCAGATCATAAGTACTGAAAGGATTAAGATTTTTTAATGGAAGTAATTTATAAATCTATTTAACTCTCTGGAGCCAGTTGATATATATATATATATATATATATATATATATATATATATATATATATATATAAAAGTTTTTTTCCTGGATAACCCCTTTAAGCTAATGTGGTAGGCATTGAGCCCATTATAGTAGGAGCATACTACGAAGTTACCACTAGCAGCGCCCTAAGCAAAATCCCAGAATTGTAAAGGGGAGGAGCTATCACATCCTAGCGTTTGCTGTTCCTGGTTGTATGGTCATGAAGGAGAAGCTCTTGTATACATCTCTGAGAACATACTAAGAGTATTTTCTAGTAGATACTTGTTCATATATTTAGTATAAAAGCGTAAATGTTTCTCTACGGTTATTAAAGTGTCATCAAAGAAAAAAAAATATATAAATAAAAAAGAAAGAGTTCCTGACAACTAAGATGAAAATCCCAAAAAAATCTAAAGAGGTCCTAAAAGGGTTATTTGATTCACAAAAAAAGTGCAAAATGATTCAAGAAACATCGCCCACCCATTCTACAATGCACAAAAAAAAATAAAAATAAAAAATAAAAAACCCTGTCTCCAGGTTACATAAGTTAATACCTTCTCTCTTAAGCTTCAGCCGTGAAATTCACACAGAACTATTCTTAATTCTATGTTATTGTAATATTTGCAAAGGTCATCCCCAGAGATAACAAGTCCATCTTCTCAGTTTTGAGGATGAAAAATATTTAGCAATTTGTGTTGAATTGGAATAATTTGCTTCAAAAGAATTTTACAATTCTTTTTGAAGATGAATTTATAATATTTACTGAAGGTAATACAAGAAATGTTACACTGCGGTCAGCACCGGCCGTGGGTCAAGGGTGAGACGCAATAAAGACAGTGACTAAGCCAGCGGAATAGTGAGTGCAGCTCTGGAGTATAAAAACAGGATATAACTCAGGGTCAGTACAGGATAAGTAATGCAATGTATGTACACAGTGACCTCACCAGCAGAATAGTGAGTACAGCTCTGGAGTATAATACAGGATATAACTCAGGATCAGTACAGGATAAGTAATGTAATGTATGTACACAGTGACCTCACCAGCAGAATAGTGAGTACAGCCCTGGAGTATAATACAGGATATAACTCAGGATCAGTACAGGATAAGTAATGTAATGTATGTACACAGTGACCTCACCAGCAGAATAGTGAGTACAGCCCTGGAGTATAATACAGGATATAACTCAGGGTCAGTACAGGATAAGTAATGTAATGTATGTACACAGTGACCTCACCAGCAGAATAGTGAGTACAGCTCTGGAGTATAATACAGGATATAACTCAGGATCAGTACAGGATAAGTAATGTAATGTATGTACACAGTGACCTCACCAGCAGAATAGTGAGTACAGCTCTGGAGTATAATACAGGATATAACTCAGGATCAGTACAGGATAAGTAATGTAATGTATGTACACAGTGATCTCACCAGCAGAATAGTGAGTACAGCTCTTGAGTATAATACAGGATATAACTCAGGATCAGTACAGGATAAGTAATGTAATGTATGTACACAGTGACCTCACCAGCAGAATAGTGAGTACAGCTCTGGAGTATAATACAGGATATAACTCAGGATCAGTACAGGATCAATAATGTAATGTATGTACACAATGACCTCACCAGCAGAATAGCAAGTACAGCTCTGGAGTATAATACAGGATATAACTCAGGAACAATACAGGATAAGTAATGCACACAGTGACTGCACCAGCAGAATAGTGAGTACAGCTCTGGAGTATAATACAGGATATAACTCAGGATCAGTACAGGATAAGTAGGCGTGTGGGATAGATGGAGGCATAGCTCCCATGGTTGTGATCCTAGAGAGAGAGTGAACAAGCAGACTCTATGGAGACCTCCTACTCTGTGTGCACCCCCGGTGGTCAGATAAGAGAAATACATCCACCCTCCCGTCTATGACAGGCCTGGGACTCTGTGCTTTTTATTTTTAGCCCTAGACCATTAATATCTCCTTAGTGCGCTGCCATTGTTCTACGTCAAGTTGTTAAGCGAACACTCTGACCCATTCCGATCCCAGCACGCACATGTCTCCAATGTAACGCGGCTCCACTTTACAAGCTCCACAATGCATCCCAATCACTGGGGATCTTAGTCAGCAGAAGAAAATACATTTCTTTTTAAGCAGTGTATTGTCCTGCCAAGCGTCTCACTGCAGTGCTCAGGTTAGGAGGACTTCCAAGCCTTGTCCTTGAGAAAGACGAGAACTGTGCCGGTGAGATGAGATGAACGCTCAATGCTCCTTCCATCCATGTATAAGATGCGGAGGGAGCAAAGTCATTACCATGTGTAATTTATTCTACCGTAATACACAGAATCCCATTGTTAACACCTATAATGTTATAGATTTCCCATGGGGCCTGAGTGCATACCATAAGAACCTTGTCCCCATTTAGCCCCCATTATAGGTTTAACGAGCAGAGGTGGATATAGAATTGGGCCCCTTCTGGTTATAGGGCCCCCCTGGCCAACCTGCTATCATTGTAATACATTGGTCTTAAACTGTGGCCCTAAAGATGTTGCAAAACTTGAACTCCCTGCATGCCCGGACAGCCAACGGCTGTCCGGGCATGCTGGGAGTTGAAGTTTTGCAAAAGGGAAGCCTTGATTTACCTTTCATGATTAGTGTGGCTCCTCTGGAGGAGGCAGACAGGTGTTTGGCTGCTCTGGGCCTGCTGGGAGTTGAAGTTTTGCAAAAGGGAAGCCTTGATCTACCTTTCATGATTAGTGTGGATCCTCTGGAGGAGGCAGACAGGTGTTTGGCTGTCCGGGCCTGCTGGGAGTTTAAGGTTTGCAAAAGGGAAGCCTTGATTTACCTTTCATGATTAGTGTGGATCCTCTGGAGGAGGCAGACAGGTGTTTGGCTGTCCGGGCCTGCCGGGAGTTGAAGTTTTGCAATATCTGAAGGGCCAGGCTGTCCAGGAATGCTGGGTGTGGAAGTTTTGCATCATCTGGAGGGCCAGAGTTTGAGACCACTGTTGTAATAGGACAGTATGATACTTGTTGATGCTCCTACCCATCCAAGATTGGACTTCCTAATGGATCCTCCTCCAATCCCAGCCGGACTCTGCATATATAAGTCAGCAACACCTGCTGTTCCTGGCCTCGGGCATACTGAGAGTTGAAGTTTTGCATCATCCTAGAGGGCCAGAGTTTGAGGCCACTGTTGTAATAGGACAGCATGATACTTGTTGATACTCCTACCCATCCAGAGTTTTATATAGCAAGATTGCACTTCCTAATGGATCCTCCTCCAATCCCAGCCAGACTCTGCATATATAAGTCAGCAACACCTGTTGTTCCTGGCCTCGGGCATACTGAGAGTTTAATTTTTGCATCATCTGGAGGGCCACAGCTTGAGACCATTGTTGTAATAGGACAGTATGATACTTGCTGATGCCCCTACCCATCTTGTAGTCCCTAAGCTACCATCGATGCAGGTGTATCACTAAACTAGAGGTCTCCATGAAGAGATGTGTACAGTTACCCTACCAATGGAGAATAAGGATTAGTCAAACTGTTTTGGCCATGTTAACCATAGGAGTTGCCTTGGTTACCACTGCGATGCTACAGGTTGGCAACCAACAGCGTACCATTTTTCTTGGTCCTTACCAGCAACGGGCAACATTCTCTGCGTCATGTGTCTGCTAAAGTTCCTGGTCTTCCCGCTCTGGTGTGTCTCTTGCTGCAGTTTCTGCTGTGTCTACTAGGGGCTAGGCATGAGCACTGGCTGAGTTTTATATAGCCAGAGTGCACTCCCTAATGGATCCTCCTCCAATCCCAGCCAGACTCTGCATATATAAGTCGGCCACACCTTGTGTTCCTGGCCTCGGGCATGCTGAGAGCTAAATTTTTTGCATCATCTGGAGGGCCACAGTTATAGACCACTGTTGTAATAGGACAGTATGATACTTGTTGATGCTCCTACCCATCTTGCAATCCCTACGTTCCAGCTAAATCACTAAACTAGAGGTCTCCATGAAGAGGGCAATTATGTACAGTTACCCTACCCAAGGAGAATAAGGATTGGTCAAATAGTTTCTGCCATGGGTCCCATAGGAGCTGCCTTGGTTTCCACTGTAATGAGACAGGTTGGCAACCACCAGCGTACCATTTGTCTTGGTCCTTACCAGCATCGGGCGACATTCTCTTCGTCATGTGTCTACTATAGTTCCTGGTCTTCCTGCTCTGGTGTGCCTCTTGCTGCAGTTTCTGCTGTGTCTACTAGGGGCCAGGCGTGAACACTGGCTGAGTTTTCTACAGCCAGAGTGCACTCCCTAATGGATCCTCCTTATTAGCGGCTGTATACTACAGAGGAAATTCTTTTCTTTTTGGATTTCTTTTGTGTCACAACCACAGTGCTCTCTGCTGACACCTCTGTTTATGTCAGGAACTGTCCAGAGCAGGAGAAAATCCCCATAGCAAACATAAGCTGCTCTGGACAGTTCCTAAAAAGTTAAATCTGTTTAACTTTCTGGCAAAAGTTGATTAAAAAAGAAAAAGTTTTTCACCGGAGTACCCCTTTAAACAAAGGAAATGTCCCTAACCAAAGTGCACAACCAATTCATATACTCTATGAACGAGCATGAACATTGTGGACAAACCACCTCCTTTCTAGTCCTTTATAATAGGCTTTAAAGGGGTACTCCGGCGCTTAGACATCTTATCTCCTATCCAAAGGATAGGGGATAAGATGCCTGATCGCGGGAGTCCTGCTGCTGGGGACCCCCGTGATCTTGCACGCTGCACCCGGTTTATAATCAGTCCCTTGAGCGTGTTCGCTCCGGGTCTGATTACCGACGACCACAGGGCCGGCGGCGTGTGATGTCATGCCTCCGCCCCCATGTGATGTCATGCTCCGCCCCTCAATGCAAGTCTATGGGAGGGGGCGTGACAGCTATCTCTCTTCCTTTCATTCTATATGCAAAGTTAGGCTTCGCCAAATGTACATAGGTTCTGAAAAAAAAGGTATGCCGCTGCCAGACTTCCCTAAAAAAAAAAAAAAAAGTTAGGACAGTTGAAATCAAACATTTCCAATCCTTGTGTCCCCCAACTTTATCTGTAAGGGGAGAGTCAGGAGGTCTGCACACTCATTGGATAGCTGGATGGTCCCTCTGAATTATCAGGGTTAATTGACTTTTTACGAATGTGTATGAAGGCCTCAGTCACTGCCTGACTCCCCTGGAGGCAACTTTTCTGCCAATTAAGAACAAAAGGATTGAGCATTTGAAATTCCATATGCCTGATCATTCTCTATTTAACATCATCAGTCATGGATGCCACCAAAAACATTTGATGGTTAACCTGTCCCGGTTCAGTCAGCACATGCCTAATGTTAACACCTACAAAGCGCGTCCAATGGGAATGGACAACATTAGACTTTATGGTTTGAGAAGAGTCGACTTTCTTCCAGATTATGGAACCGTTCATAGCTGTACTCTCTAAATTCATCTTAGGGGTAGGGTCACACGTGCCGTATTTTGATGTGTATTTGCTGCTGCATATTTTCCTACCCATGGACTTTAATGGGTTGCAAAATCAGCTGCAGAAAATATGCAGCAAGATACAGCACATGTGACCCTGCCCTTACAGAGAATTCTCTACATCTACAAAGGATGGATTGCTGAGAACCGTCTCATTTACAGATAGTTTTCTCCTTTCCTGCACAACGTACAGACATGTCCTGAGAAGTATATGGTCGACAAAGCTGAATGATGTCACCAGTACCAAGAGTGGCCAAGGTTACCAAGCCGTGGTGTCCTGTAAGACCCATATCATACATATCATATTTATATTGCTAAACTGTATAATAAGTGACAGACATGATGAGAATATATATATATATATATATATATATATATATATATATATATATATATATATATATAAAATCTGGCAAACACAAACAATATATACATAAGTACATGCCAACTGTCACACACTGCAAATCATAAGTGCATGCCAACTGTCACACACTGCATATCATAAGTACATGCCTACTGTCACACACTGCATATCATAAGTGCATGCCAACTGTCACACACTGCATATCAAAAGTACATGCCAACTGTCACACACTGCATATCAAAAGTACATGCCAACTGTCACACACTGCATATCATAAGTGCATGCCAACTGTCACACACTGCATATCATAAGTGCATGCCAACTGTCACACACTGCATATCATAAGTGCATGCCAACTGTCACACACTGCATATCATAAGTGCATGCCAACTGTCACACACTGCATATCATAAGTGTATGCCAACTGTGACACACTGCATATCATAAGTGCATGCCAACTGTCACACACACTGCATATCATAAGTGCATGCCAACTGTCACACACTGCATATCATAAGTGCATGCCAACTGTCACACACTGCATATCATAAGTACATGCCAACTGTCACACACTGCATATCATAAGTGCATGATGCCAACTGTCACACACTGCATATCATAAGTACATGCGAACTGTCACACACTGCATATCATAAGTACATGCCAACTGTCACACACTGCATATCATAAGTGCATGCCAACTGTCACACACTGCATATCATAAGTACATGCCAACTGTCACACACTACATATCATAAGTACATGCCAACTGTCACACACTGCATATCATAAGTGCATGCCAACTGTCACACACTGCATATCATAAGTGCATGCCTACTGTCACACACTGCATATCATCATAAGTACATGCCTACTGTCACACACTGCATATCAAAAGTACATGCCAACTGTCACACACTACATATCCTAAGTACATGCCAACTGTCACACACTGCATATCATAAGTGCATGATGCCAACTGTCACACACTGCATATCATAAGTGCATGATGCCAACTGTCACACACTGCATATCTGCATATCATTAGTGCATGATGCCAACTGTCACACACTGCATATCAAAAGTGCATGATGCCAACTGTCACACACAAACAATATATACATAAGTACATGCCAACTGTCACACACTGCAAATCATAAGTGCATGCCAACTGTCACACACTGCATATCATAAGTGCATGCCAACTGTCACACACTGCATATCATAAGTGCATGATGCCAACTGTCACACACTGCATATCATAAGTACATGCCAACTGTCACACACTGCATATCATAAGTACATGCCAACTGTCACACACTGCATATCATAAGTGCATGCCAACTGTCACCCTCTGCATATCATAAGTACATGCCAACTGTCACACACTGCATATCATAAGTACATGCCAACTGTCACACACTGCATATCATAAGTACATGCCAACTGTCACACACTGCATATCATAAGTGCATGCCAACTGTCACCCTCTGCATATCATAAGTACATGCCAACTGTCACACACTGCATATCATAAGTACATGCCAACTGTCACACACTGCATATCATAAGTGCATGCCAACTGTCACACACTGCATATCATAAGTACATGCAAACTGTCACACACTGCATATCATAAGTGCATGATGCCAACTGTCACACACTGCATATCATAAGTGCATGATGCCAACTGTCACACACTGCATATCATAAGTGCATGCCAACTGTCACACACTGCATATCATTAGTGCATGATGCCAACTGTCACACACTGCATATCATAAGTGCATGCCAACTGTCACACACTGCATAACATAAGTGCATGCCAACTGTGACACACTGCATATCATAAGTGCATGCCATCTGTCACATACTGCATATCATAAGTACATGCCAACTGTCACACACTGCATATCATAAGTACATGCCAACTGTCACACACTGCATAACATAAGTGCATGATGCCAACTGTCACACACTGCATATCATAAGTGCATACCAACTGTCACACACTGCATATCATTAGTGCATGATGCCAACTGTCACACACTGCATATCTGCATATCATTAGTGCATGATGCCAACTGTCACACACTGCATATCTGCATATCATTAGTGCATGATGCCAACTGTCACACACTGCATATCATAAGTGCATGCCAACTGTCACACACTGCATATCATAAGTGCATGCCAACTGTGACACACTGCATATCATAAGTGCATGCCAACTGTCACACACTGCATAACATAAGTGCATGCCAACTGTCACACACTGCATATCTGCATATCATTAGTGCATGATGCCAACTGTCACACACTGCATATCATTAGTGCATGATGCCAACTGTCACACACTGCATATCTGCATATCATTAGTGCATGATGCCAACTGTCACACACTGCATATCATAAGTGCATGCCAACTGTCACACACTGCATATCATAAGTACATGCCAACTGTCACACACTGCATATCATAAGTACATGCCAACTGTCACACACTGCATATCATAAGTACATGCCAACTGTCACACACTGCATAACATAAGTGCATGCCAACTGTCACACACTGCATATCATAAGTGCATGCCAACTGTCACACACTGCATATCATAAGTGCATGCCAACTGTCACACACTGCATATCATAAGTGCATGCCAACTGTCACACACTGCATATCATAAGTACATGCCAACTGTCACACACTGCATATCATAAGTGCATGCCAACTGTCACCCTCTGCATATCATAAGTACATGCCAACTGTCACACACTGCATATCATAAGTACATGCCAACTGTCACACACTGCATATCATAAGTGCATGCCAACTGTCACACACTGCATATCATAAGTACATGCGAACTGTCACACACTGCATATCATAAGTGCATGATGCCAACTGTCACACACTGCATATCATAAGTGCATGATGCCAACTGTCACACACTGCATATCATAAGTGCATGCCAACTGTCACACACTGCATATCATTAGTGCATGATGCCAACTGTCACACACTGCATATCATAAGTGCATGCCAACTGTCACACACTGCATATCATAAGTGCATGCCAACTGTGACACACTGCATATCATAAGTGCATGCCAACTGTCACATACTGCATATCATAAGTACATGCCAACTGTCACACACTGCATAACATAAGTGCATGATGCCAACTGTCACACACTGCATATCATAAGTGCATGCCAACTGTCACACACTGCATATCATAAGTGCATGCCATCTGTCACATACTGCATATCATAAGTACATGCCAACTGTCACACACTGCATATCATAAGTACATGCCAACTGTCACACACTGCATAACATAAGTGCATGATGCCAACTGTCACACACTGCATATCATAAGTGCATGCCAACTGTCACACACTGCATATCATTAGTGCATGATGCCAACTGTCACACACTGCATATCTGCATATCATTAGTGCATGATGCCAACTGTCACACACTGCATATCTGCATATCATTAGTGCATGATGCCAACTGTCACACACTGCATATCATAAGTGCATGCCAACTGTCACACACTGCATATCATAAGTGCATGCCAACTGTGACACACTGCATATCATAAGTGCATGCCAACTGTCACATACTGCATATCATAAGTACATGCCAACTGTCACACACTGCATAACATAAGTGCATGATGCCAACTGTCACACACTGCATATCTGCATATCATTAGTGCATGATGCCAACTGTCACACACTGCATATCATTAGTGCATGATGCCAACTGTCACACACTGCATATCTGCATATCATTAGTGCATGATGCCAACTGTCACACACTGCATATCTGCATATCATTAGTGCATGATGCCAACTGTCACACACTGCATATCATAAGTGCATGCCAACTGTGACACACTGCATATCATAAGTGCATGCCAACTGTCACACACTGCATATCATAAGTACATGCCAACTGTCACACACTGCATATCATAAGTACATGCCAACTGTCACACACTGCATAACATAAGTGCATGCCAACTGTCACACACTGCATATCTGCATATCATTAGTGCATGATTCCAACTGTCACACACTGCATATCATAAGTGCATGCCAACTGTCACACACTGCATATCATAAGTGCATGCCAACTGTGACACACTGCATATCATAAGTGCATGCCAACTGTCACACACTGCATATCATAAGTGCATGCCAACTGTGACACACTGCATATCATAAGTACATGCCAACTGTCACACACACACACACACACACACACACACACACACTGCATATCATAAGTGCATGCCAACTGTCACACACTGCATATCATAAGTACATGCCAACTGTCACCCTCTGGATATCATAAGTACATGCCAACTGTCACACACACACACACACACACACACACACACTGCATATCATAAGTGCATGCCAACTGCCACCCTCTGGATATCATAAGTGCATGCCAACTGTCACACACACACACACACACACACACACACACACTGCATATCATAAGTGCATGATGCCAACTGTCACACACTGCATATCATAAGTACATGCTAACTGTCACACACTACATAACATATGTCACACACACACATATACATTGAATGACATAGGTTCATGCCAGCTGGCCATAGATCTACTCTTAGCCCCACAACATATAGAAGCAGTTCTGAAGTGATACAAAGGGAGGAGATCATCATGGTGCTCCTCTATGACACATGTGATATCTCTTTTGATACATGTATCTTGCTATACTGTAAGTGATAGACATGATGACAGATTATATATATATATATATATATATATATATATATATATATATATATATATATATATATATATACAGTATATCCTACAGGCATGCCAGCTATCACACACATTACATGACACGTGCATACCAACTGGCCATATATCTATCTACTCATAATGCATAGATACAGTTCTAAAGTGATACAAAGGGAGGAGACCATTGGTTCCCAACCCCCCCCCCCCCCCCCCCCATCTCCAACGCAGAGAGAATTTGAGGCAAAGTATTTGATTGACATCTAAGGGAGGATCTGACGTCCATATGTAACAACTTAACACCATATTGGCTTTCTCTCCCCCCTTTACTTCTTGTGTCTGCTTAGGATGCAGAGCAGACACTACCATCGTCTTAAGCCCAAAGCTGGATAAAAAAACAGCAGCGGCGGCATAGGAAAACAACAACGACCAGGCTTTTATATCCAACAGAACACAGTGACACCCCAAGTGCAGAGAGAGAACAGCCCAAAGTATCTTCTGTGCTAGATACATGGAGATACATTGTCAACTCCTCACTGCAGAGAGAGAGAGAGAGAGAGAGAGGGAGAGAGAGAGAGCAACATTGTCTGCCCGGGAAACGTAGCTCGGATACTTCATGCAGAATTCCTTAAGGATGGAGCAGACCTTGGCGCACATCCCATATCGAGTTCAACAACAACCTACAGAAGATATCTGTCAACGAATGAAGACCTACGAAGGGTCATGCTGCAAAAAGGTGAACCCCATCTGTAGTCCAACCCTTGGTCAACGTTGGCCAAAAAAGAAAAAAGGTTGCTCCATCCGCAGACATTACCGGTCCAGTCAATCAGTGTCATGTGCATTAGTTACACCAGGCAGCGCCAATGAGTCACCTGAGGTGAATGTTGCAATAAAGAACACACACACCCCCATCTGCAAGCGCGTTTTTGCGGTCGGAGTTGAATACGTTTATTGCATCTGGTTATCGGATGGAACATCGGTGAGTCATCTGAGTTATAAGGTGCAATAAAACGCACTTTGACTGTAGGCATAAAAGAAATAAAAAATTCAGAGTATTTGTGAACTGAACGGCATTGCAATGGGAACATGCCGTGCCATAAGGGAGGGAAGCAAAAAAAAAAATGCTGCTCCATCTGTAGACATTACACATCTAATCTGTCCCCATCATGGACTTGACATAAAACACTAGAACGCTCAGCTGGTCGGTGCTTGATGTTGCAACAAAGGGTGCGCCACCTGTAGGCACTACACACCCAATTGGGGTCTTCGGTGTGTATAGGTTTTAATAACAAGACCACTAAATGTTCTGAGTTTATCGTTACGATCAAGTGCGCTTTATCTGTTGCAGCAATGGTTGACTCTATATAGAGTATTCCCAACCAGGGTGCCACTGGCTGTTGCAAGACTACGACTCACAGCATGCCCGGACAGCCGCTGGCTGTCCGGGCATGCTGGGAGTCGTAGTTTTGCAACACACCGATTAGGAAAAACTCCTATACATATTGCAATCAAGTGCACTTTATCTGTTGCAGCAATGGTTGAGTCTATACATGAGCGTTTCCCAACCAGTGTGCCTCCGGCTGTTGCGAAACTACGACTCCCAGCATGCCGGGAGTCATAGCTTCGCAACAGCCGGAGTCATCCCGATTAGGAAGCACCGCTATACATATAGTTGGGTCGAATTAGGGAAACGTTGCAACAAAGGGTGCTCCATCTGTAGGCGATGAGTATCGGCTCAACTGGTGTCCTACTCGGTAATCCCTTTCGATACCAAATCTTCAGTGATCTGTTGCAATATAGGGTGCTCTACCAGTAGATATGACTTATAACAGCCGGTTCGGCGGCAACAAAGTCAACCCCACCATGAGGAGGCCAGAAGAAGCGCCGATACAGTGTGAAACGGCTGCTGTTGCCACCCTAATGGACCCCCCCCCCCGCCCTGTGTGTCCCTCCCCACTAACATGGCTGTTATTATGTGAGTATAATAAATAAAGAAGAGGAAGATTCTCCGGTGAGTTGCCGACTTAATTTTTTCTTCATGCTTCACTACCCCACCATGAGCTCGACTGCGTGGAATGTTGCAATAAAGGGCACTCCGACTGTGGACACCAAGTCCATTATTTGCTGTAACTTTTCTATTGATTTATATATTTATTTATTTATTTTTGTGGTTTTTATGGAGTAAAATGAGGCGTGACGCAGCCTCAGCAGGATGGGGGGCGATCTTGTGAGGTCAGACATCATGTATCATGTGTCTAGAGAGAGAGAATGTTATCTATGCCTACTGCAGATCTCGCCAGCCTGCCCACCACAGCCCTCGGTCTATCCTTCCTTCTATGAATATTGAGATATACACACATATGGGTACACAGTCTCCATTCCACCTGCACAGCTGGTCGGCCGACCGGTTGGGGCTACATCGTCTTAGATGACAGCCCCCTATGTCCTGATCAACGTTCTAAGCCCATGCGGAGCTTCATTTGACAGATGCGAGAAGAGCCATCGGGCCATTGATCAAGAAATCCCGGAGTCGTCCCGATCAATAATTGTCAGCTGTAAAATGTTCAGATTTGGTGATAGCCAGTGTCTTAAGACCTGTAGATCCCCCCCGCGGCTCCACGTGACCTATGCTCCTGGGCACATCAATATTTCACTTCTGATCTCTACTAGAGTGGTGCCCATTTAGATGAATGCACATCAGCTGGCATCACATAGTGCCCCCCCAAACCTCCATAGGGTACACAGGGGGCAACTATGTCATAGTGTTCAATCACAAGCATGGCAAGCAAATACAACCTGCAGCCTGGCAACAACTCTGTGTGCCCTTGCTTGCCCCCCTTTATATCCCCAAATCATATCATCTCCAAAACCATCCATCACCATGATAGCAACCAACAGTGCAGAAACTGGATGCAAACTGGTAGAAGCAATGATCATACCCTGTTGCCACTTTGCAGCCCCTCCATATCCCGTCATCTTATCACCAAACCCCCCAAATCCAGAACAACCCCCCCCCCCCCCTATAAAACTCAATTCTTGCATGCCACCCAGTCAACACCATGGTGGGACCCATGCAACTTGCAGCATTGGGGAGGGGGGGCAATCAAAGAGTGAACAGTACCTTGTAAGGAGAGCAGGCAGAGGAAAAATCCCAGCATCCAGATACTGTGAACCAGGAAGGTCTTCATGATTCCTTGCTTGCAAATTCCTCTTCTGCGAGCTGCAGATCTCCGGCTTTAATCTTTCCTCTTCTTCCCTTGACAGTAACGAGATTTGATTTGCAAAACGAGTCTTCTTCTTGTCACAAGAGCTTGCACAATCCTCCAAGTCTTCGATGATGATGATGGTGGTCGTAGTAGTAATGGTAGTTGGGGGAGGGGGTCGTTGGGGGTTCAGCGGTCACCCCTAAGTTGATACTGCTGTAGTGTGTCCTGACTGGGTATTGGCGTGAGAGTATCAGAAAGGATGCTCTGTGGTAAGGCAGGCAGGATAAGGCATGCACACACACTCTCTGCAGCTCCGGCTGAATGTGAAACCAGTCACAGCATCCCAGGCTTTTACAGTGAGTGCTGATGCTGCTGCTAGCACAGGCTCAGGCTGCTCAAAATGGTCCTGATGCTGCCACCAAGTGGCTGATGACAGATCCTCCGCTGCAACAAAGCACCAGACATCAGTCATCTCCGGACGGATGGCAGCAGGACACAATGCGGCTGCATGCAGAAGTGCACCATGTATAGGGGGCTGCAGCTTAAGGAAGGGGGTTCTCAAGTCTGAAACTTTCTACTATACTTTGCACTTTTACTTCTTTACTTGCTGTCAGTGACTGGTGACATTTTTTGTTTGCATCTTAAAGAGTACCTGTCAGAATCTTGTAAATTTTATAATCCAATTTTATAATCCTCCCAGGTCACCGCCCCCTGCCTTTATTTTTATTATTTTTTTAAGTTTTCTACCTTGATGTTGCTCTGTATTTTCTGCTGAGTCTGAAGCCATACAGGGGAGAACTTCCTCCCTCACTTTGCTACACACAGCCAAAAGCAGTTCAGTGTAAGATGAGCTATGATTGGCTGAGGCTGCACACACACACACGCCCTCAGCACTCCAGACTGCATTTCCTGATTTTGGACTTCTGCCAGGCCAACAGGAGTCCAAAGTCTGTGCAAGAGATGGTGGTGGGGGGGGGGGGGAATGTGCTCCGTACAAGTAGGGAGACACCTAGTGGCAGCTTTTCAAAGACTGGGAAGGGGCATTCCCCAGCAGGTGTGGCATCATATGAAGTCATACAGGGGAGAACTTCCTCCCTCACTCTGCTACACACAGCCCAGAGCAGTTTGGTGTGAAATGAGCTATGATTGGCTAAGGCAGCACACACACCTCTTCAGCACTCCAGACTGCATTTCCTGTGTTTGGACTTCTACAGGAGTCCAAAGTCTGTGCAAAAGATGGGGGAAATGTGCTCTGGACAAGTAGGGAGACACCTAGTGGCAGCTTTTCACAGACTGGGAAGGGGTGTTCCCCAGCAGGTGTCACATCATCTGAAGCCATACAGGGGAGAACTTCCTCCCTCAGGGTCTATTCACATGGCAGAATTTCCGCTTGCAGAATTCTGCCTCAAATTAAAGCTAATAGACTTCTATTGGATTCCGCACTCCCATTCACACTTCTGAATGTCAGCTTGCGGAATTCCGCTAGTGGAAATTCAGAAATGCGAATGGGAATGCAGAATCAAATAGAAGTCTGTGGGCTTTAATTTGAGGTGGAAATTCTGCCATGTTAATAGACCCTCACTCGGCTACACACAGCCCAGAGCAGTTCAGTGTGAGATGAGCTATGATTGGCAAAGGCTGCACACACACCCTCAGCACTCCAGACTTCATTTCCTGATTTTGGACTTCTGCCAGGTCAGCAGAAGTCCAAAGTCTGTGCAAGAGATATGGGGGAAGATATGCTCTGGACAAGTAGGGAGACACCTAGTGGCAGCTTTTTTAAACACAAATAAAACATAGAAAACTTCCTTTTTTCTTTTCCAACAAAGTACATTAGAAAGATTTTTTTTTTTTTTTATTTACCATAAGGAGTGCAATCGCAGAAATTAGTTTTAAGGACAGTGCCCATTTAAGGGTATGTTCACACTGTTGAATTTCTATTTGTCTGCCTAGATTCCTTTCTGCCCAGCTGACAGAGGATTTATTTGCAGTTTTGCAGATTCTTTGAGGAATGTACGTGGAACATATACTGGAACATATACTGAATTTATGTTTATGTAACGTGTAAACATTGAAAACCCCCTATACAAGCCTTAGGGTATGATAAGGGTAAAATGTGCAGAATGTCTGCCCAGAAAACACAGATGGACACTCCCCACATCCGCACGATCAGGCGGGAGCTAGAACTGCTTGTCGACGGCAATGTATTTTCGAGAGGAACACATTTCCTGGAATCGGGGTTTCCACGGCAGAATCATCTGCCACTGAAATTCCACTGTTTGCACAGTGCTCCGGAATCCCTGCTGCAGAAGAATGTCTGCGTGGAAAAATCTGGCCGAATTACAGTGTGTTACCCTGGGGTCAAGTCCTGGAAAAAAAAGTGTGCAATGCAGAAGTATTGGAAAATAATTCCTCTCAATGAAGGCGCTGGTCCCCAAGTATAGTATAAAGATTTTATTTAACAACGCGTTTCGATCTCGTTCTGGAGCTAGAACTGCTTATCGACAGCAATGCATTTTCGAGAGGAACACATTTCCTGGAATCTGGGTTTCCACGGCAGAATCATCTGCCGCGGAAATTCCACTGTTTGCACAGTGCAACGGAATCTCAATGAATTCAATGGGACTCTGCTGCAGCAGAATGTCTGCGTAAAAAATTCCCGCTGAATTACAGTGTGTCACCCAGGGGTCAAGTCCTGGAAAAAAAAAGTGTGCAATGCAGAAGTATTGGAAAAGAATTCCTCTCAATGAAGGCGCTGGTCCCCAAGTATGGTATAAAGATTTTATTTAACAAAGCGTTTCGATCCCGTCCGGGATCGAAACGCGTTGTTGAATAAAATCTTTATACTATACTTGGAGACCAGCGCCTTCATTGAGAGGAATTATTTTCCAATACTTCTGCATTGCACTTCCACCGGATAGACTGACGTCACCCCGGGAAGTTCCTCGTGGCAGCGGTCCGGCCTCTCTTTTGCTCCAAACGCTACTGTAGGTGTTGTGCTCTAAGCGCAGCACCAAAGGGTAAGGACCCATCTTTCTTTTCATCCTGATTTCCCTGCAAAATGGTCCTCACTAGGAGCGCACCTCCTGTTGCTTTTTTTCTCCTTTCTATAATAATTGGAAAAAAAAGTTTGGGAACTCACTCAAGATTTTCAGTTTGCGCAAGAAAAAAAACGTGACATCCTGCACGGTACGAGGCATCTTACAGGCCGCAGGCATACAGCTGCCTACAGTTTATAAGAGTTTAGTAACAGCGCACGACTCATTGCTCAGTCACACATTTTTTTTTATCACAGGTTAACCCTCTGTGTTATCCTACTAGGGGGCTGTTCACATCACCATTTAAACTTTCGCTTAGAATATGCAAAATAGTGATGCGCGGCGTATGCCATATTCGAATTCACAAAATTTCGTGAAAATATGGACGAATATTCGTCCTATATTCGCAAAATTTGCATAGTCGATATATTCACGGTTATTTTCGCATGCGTATTTGCACATGCGGATAACTATCTACTTATTTATATTATCTATCTATATTATCTATCTATCTCATATCTATCTCATATCTATCTATCTATCTATCTCATATCTATCTATCTATCTATCTATCTCATATCTATCTATCTATCTCATATCTATCTATCTATCTATCTATCTATCTCATATCTACCTATCTTTCTATCTATCTATCTATCTATCTATCTCATATCTATCTATTTATCCATCTATCTCATATCTATCTATCTAGCAACAGGAGAATACAGCAGCACACTGCTAGCACAAAGATATAGATGCAACATGAGTATATAGATAAAACATGAGTATATAGATAGAACATGAAAAGCTATACAGCTGTAATGCAATAAATGAAGATATGAAACTATGAAAATTTGAGGTACTTAGCTTGCAAATTTGGCGCCAAATAGCGTGGACCGTCCCACCACGGTAAGGTGACCTCATTCTGGGACGGACCCTACACTGTGTATATGCCTCTGTGTGAACAGTACAGCAGGCATTGCAAGGTCTGAGACATCCAAGGCACCTTATATACACCTAATTTGCAAGCTAAGTACCTCATATTTTCATAGTTTCATATTTTCATTTATTGCATTACAGCTGTATAGCTTTTCATGTTCTATCTATATACTCATGTTTTATCTATATACTCATGTTTAATCTATATCTTTGTGCTAGCAGTGTGCTGCTGTATTCTCCTGTTGCTGTATATTTAGCCCAGCAGCTTACACCTGCAAGTCAGGTTTTTACAATAGTTTGGAATTAATAGTGCTGGCCAACTTATTCTTTGGTTATATTACACATATGGGGGAGTGGCTACCTCCATGTTGGCTCCTGCACCCCACCCACTTCTAGTAGGTGTATATAAGGTCCCTTGGATGATTCAGACCTTGCAATGCCTGTTGTACTGTTCACACCGAGGCATATACACAGTGTAGGGTCCGTCCCAGAATGAGGTCACCTTACCGTGGTGGGACGGTCCACGCTATTTGGCGCCAAATTTGCAAGCTAAGTACCTCGTATTTTCATAGTTTCATATCTTCATTTATTGCATTTCAGCTGTATAGCTTTTCATGTTCTATCTATATACTCATGTTTTATCTATATACTCATGTTTCATCTATATCTTTGTGCTAGCAGTGTGCTGCTGTATTCTCCTGTTGCTGTATATTTAGCCCAGCAGCCTGCACCTGCAAGCCAGGTTTTTACAATAGTTTGGATCAATAGTGCTGGCCAATTTATCCTTTGGTTGTATCTATCTATCTATCTATCTATCTCATATCTATCTATCTATCTATCTATCTCATATGTATGTATATATCATATCTATCTCATATCTATCTCATATCTATCTATCTATCTATCTATCTATCTATCTATGCATGTGCAATGGATAAAGGCAGCACACCACGATGATGTAATCCAAAAGCTGTGAATTTATTCCATGATGTAGAAAACAACGTTTCGGCGATCTCTCACCGCCATTTTCAAGTCGAGAGATCGCCGAAACGCTGTTTTCTACATCATGGAATAAATTCACAGCTTTTGGATTACATCATCGTGGTGTGCTGCCTTTATCCATTGCATATTCAGTAAGAACCGGAGCACCGAGGTTCAATAGGCTTGCACCCATTCCACTATTCTGGATGTGCTGCTTTTTATGGACTTTCTATCTATCTATCTATCTATCTATCTATCTATCTATCTATCTATCTCATACCTATCTATCGTTCTATCTATCTCCTATCTATCTATCTATCTATCTCATATCTCCTATCTATCTATCTATCTATCTATCTCTCTCATATCTATCTATCGATCTATCTCATATCTATCTATCTCATATCTATCTATCTATCTATCTATCTATCTAGATACAGCAATGCAAAAATAGTCGCAGCACTCCAAAGTATAGAAAAAATAAAAAAGTGGCTTTATTCCATTTCATAAATACGGGTGCAAAGTTTCAGCTGCCCATGCAGCCTTTTTCAAGCATCCTTGAAAAAGCATGCTTGAAAATGGCTGCATGGGCAGCTGAAACGTTGCAGCCGTATTTGTGAAATGGAATAAAGCCACTTTTTATTTTTTCTATACTTTGGAGTGCTGCGACTATTTTTGCATTGCTGCATCTGGATTGGGGTCTTAACCGGGCTCAACTAGTTGCTTGCACCCTCTTATTTTTTGGCATTTTTTGCCCCCTGGGTTGTGCTGCTTTCCCAGTATTTTTCTCTATCTATCTATCTCATATCCATCGATCTATCTATTTATCTATCGATCTATCTCCTAATATTCTTTAGTGACGATATTCACGAATATGAGGATATTCATATTTTGCATATTTGCAAAAATTCGGTATCCAGTCTAATACAGGGAAGGATGAGATCACTGTGATGTGTTCTGTGGGGAAAAAATTGTGAATATTCGCGCTCAACACTAATACAAAAAGGGTTGCCAGCACATACTGTGGTGTACTGGCAGTGGTCTATTTCACTATTGACTACATTTTAGTCCATTCCCTGCATGTATATGTTTACATTGCAGTATTGTAAAGCACAGCAGACCACACTTTTTAGTAAACATATACATGCAGAAAAGGGACTAAACAGACACTAGCCCATGACTTTGTTTAACCTGTGTAGAAGTAGAAAAAAAAGGCCTGGAAGAGGCGTGTGTGTATGTGTTTCACTTTTTTCTCTCTATTTTTAAATTTTTTTTTAGCTAGTACTACTACTCCCAGCATGCAAAAGACTGGTCCGTGAGTGAAGCTGTAGTACCTATACTAATAGACAGATCGCCCTGGGTGTCACTCCTGACACCTGATGCGATTGTTCTTTATATTGCAGAAATGCAGGCGGCTTTCTCCTGCGCTCGCAACTCCGGCCGGCCAGGGATGTGAATATAATTCACATCACTTATTCATATTTTCCGCAGAGAGATGTGATTTGCCAGATGGTTCCAGCCAATCACAGCTCTCTGTGGGAAATATGAATAATAGGTATATGGACAGCATATACTCATACTACAGGGGGACCAGAGAAGAGCGGCCGCCCCCCCGCATCTATACATTATACAGGATGATCGCAGCTGTGATCTTACCTTACCTGCAGGTACTACTGCTCCCAACATGGAGCACACTCTTCTCCATGCTAGGAGCTGTGGTACCTGCATTAATAGACAAATCGCAACAGGTGTCAGATGTGACACCCGCTGAGATCTGTCTATTAATGCAGGTACTACAGCTCCCAGCATGGAGCAGAGTGTGCTCCATGTTGGGAGCAGTAGTACCTGCAGTTGAGGACAGATCACAGCGGGTGTCACTCCAGACAACCGATGCGATCGTCCTATCTATTGCCAAAATATGAGAAAGCCGCCTGCATCTATACATTATACAGGACAATCGCAGCAGGTGTCAGGACTGACACCAGGGGCAATCTGACTAGGTACTACTACTCCCTTCATGGAACAGTATGTTCCATGCTGGGAGTAGTAGTACTACTTAAAAAAAATTAAAAATAGAGAAAAAATGTGAAACACACACAAACACTTTATTAAACATATTGTTAAAATACATTACTCATAAAAATTTGCCGCAAATTTATTCGGATCAAATCATATTTTTTTTGTAAAATTCGTACAATCTGCCGAATCGAATTTTTGAATAATTTGCTCATCTCTAGAAAGTACACCCTGTTCCAAATTATTATGCAAATGATATTTTTCTCATTTAATAATTGATGTAAATAACAGTCGGCATAATTCTCATGTTATCAAGTATTAAGAGAACAATTCAAATTTGATTGAACAAACCTCCTAATGATAACAGGATTTTATTTTTAAACATAAACAAAACGCACCGTTCCAAATTACTCCGCACAGTAAGTTTCTAAACACTTTATAGGTTGTAAAGAACTGAAAATTGTCATTTGTTGTGTTTGCAGCATTTACTGAAATCAAAAGCTTTTTCAATCAAACGTTTAACAACATTTTAACTTTTTAAACATTTTAACAGGTCACATTACATTTTAACTTAGGACCCTTATTTGATAGCAGCTTCAAAAGTCTTGTATCTATTGAACTTGTGAGTTTTTTGGACAGTTTCTACTTGAATTTGTTTGCAAGATGTCAGAATAGCCTCCAGAGCTGCTGTTTGGATGTAAACTGCCTCCCATCCTCATAGATCTTTTGCTTGAGGATGTTCCAAAGGTTCTCAATAGGATTGAGGTCAGAGGTGGACGTAGGCCACACCATGACTTTCTCTCCTTTTATCCCCATAGCAGCCATTGATGCAGAGGTTTTGTTTGCAGCATGAGATGGTGCATGGTCATGCATGATGATTTTATTTCGGAAAGCGCAGTTCTTCCTTCTGTACCAGGGAAGAAAGTGGTCAGTCAGAAACTCCACATACTTTGCAGAGATCATCTTTACATCTTGGGGGACCCTAAAGGGGCCGACCAGCTCTCTTTCCATGATTCCGTCCCAAAACATGACTCCACCACCGCCTCGTTGACGTTGCAGCCTTGTTGGAACAGGGTGGCCGTCCACCAACCATCCACTACTCCATCCATCTGGACCATCGTGGGTTGCACATATTTTTTGCCCAATGCAGCTGTTTCTGCATGTGAGCATTGGTTAGTGATGGCCGAATAGAAGGTTTATGCTCATTATCAAGACTCTGGAGGACTCTACATCAAGATGACCGTGGGACTCCAGAGGCACCAGCAGCTTCAAATATCTGTTTGCTGCTATGTAATGGTATTTTTGCAGCTGCTCTCATCCGATGCATGGATCTGACAGAAATCTTTCTCAATGTGCCTTTAACTGCATGAACCCGTCTGTGCTCTGAATCAGCAACAAATCTCTTAATAGTGCGATGATCACGCTTACGTTTTCGTGAAATATCTAAGGTTTTCATACCTCATCCAAGGCATTGAACTATTTCACTCTTTTCGGCAGCAAAGAGATCTTTTTTCTTCCCCATATTGCCTGAAAATGGTGTCTTCTTAAAGGCGTACTCCACCCCTAGACATCTTATCCCCTATCCAAAGGATAGGGGATAAGATGTCTGATCGCGGGGGTCCCGCCGCTGGGGACCCCCGCATTCTACCATGCGGCACCAACCTGTAATGGCTTCCGGAACCGCTGGAGGCCCTCAGGCTAATACCATCCCGACCAAGGGGACGTAAGATCATGACATCACGACTCCGCCCCTGTGTGACGTCACACCCGCCCCCTCAATGCAAGTCTATGGGAGGGGGCGTGAAAGCTGTCATGCCTCCTCCCATAGACTTGCATTAAGGGGGCGGGGTGTGACATCACATGGGGGCAGAGTCGTGACGTCACGATGTTACGTCCCCTTGGTCGGGATGGTATAAGCCTGAGGGCCTCCAGCGGTTCCGGAAGCTGTTACAGGTGGGTGCCGCATGGTAGAATGCTATCCTTTGGATAGGGGATAAGATGTCTAGGGGTGGATTACCCCTTTAATAATGTGGAACACCCACCCTTAGTAGTTGTTCCTTAAATTGGGCTCACCTGGAAATCTAATTATCAGAGGAATCCAAAATAGTTTTTAGTGATCAAAAGACCCTGAGACACAATGCCATCCATCAGTTACACTGTAATAAAATTTTTGTGACTTAAATAGAATTTGTATAATAATTTGGAACAGGGTGTATATGGAAGTAAGACCTTTGACCTTTGTCAAGTAGTATCTGCAAATGGAAAATTTAATAAAGAATATAAAGGATAGAAGGAATGTGTAAACACAAAGGTTTAGGAAACAGTAACAATAAATAAAAATGTTTGTTACATAATATTTGTTTATTGTGACTGTGTCCTGTACACAGACTGTTCTATATACAGTCCATGTGTTATGATTATTTATTTACAGTTGATTCACTTTAGCATTAAGAAATACAAAGAAAAAAATGTGTCTCTAAAAATTTGTTTAGGATCAGCCTAAATATGCATCAGATTTCCAAACAGACTCAGTAACAAATTTGGTGTATTCTTAGACTGTCTAGTCTAAGTTTACACTGTCTAAGAATCAGGCTACAAACAGACACTTTTGTTTGGCCTTTAAAAAAGAAAAAAAAAAAAAAAAAACATTGCAAAAAACTCCTTATATACAGGGACCCAAGATTGGACACAATACTCAATGGCCCTCATTTACTAAAGGCTTCCTGACTGTTTTCATCGGTTTGTGTGCCTAAATTTCTGTTGCCACGACCGTGCGCCCAAATGTGCGCCCAACAGTTTTGCAAATCGACAGGTTTTTTTTAAACCAGAAAATGGGTGTGTTTGTTGTTAAAAGGGGCGTGGTCCCGACAAAATGCTAAAAACACTCAGAGTAAGTTGGAAAACACTCTGTAAATTGTGTGAATTGTACAGTGATCCCTCAACTTACAATGGCCTCAACATACAATAGTTTCAACATACAATGGTCTTTTCTGGACCATTGTAAATTGAAACCAGACTCAACATACAATGCTACGGACAGTACAGATCTGCAAAACATATCAATAGCTGGAAGAACCGACCAATCAGAATGGACATTTCACTGGTAAAACACCTGTGTTACTGAAGTGTATGCACTGACTGGTGTCTGGTAGCGCCCCCTACGGTTCAGGGAGGTATTACATGTGCTGTACACTTTACCTGTATCAGGGTTAGCTGCTCCTTTGGACACCAGGTGAGGACGGCTCCATGTTACTTTTTTAAGACACTGTGTACTGTACGGGACCCTGAAGAAGATCCTGTCCTCTACATAGACCAGTGTTTCCCAAACAGGGTGCCCCCAGCTGTTGCAAAACTACAACTCCAGGCATGCTAGGTAGAATGATAGTTTTTTATGATCAAAAACAACATAAAAATAAATAAATGTGTTTTACCATAAAAAAATAAACTAAAAAATACAGTAATTTATATGTACCCCAAAACACATTGTAAAAAAAAAAAAAAAAAAAAAAAAAGTATTGTATAGCTAAAAAGATACGACTAATAGAATGTAGGCAAAAAAAAATAATAATAAATTATATAGTTCTTAAGGCCAAAACAGCCTCGGTCCCTGAGGGGTTAAGCATTATTTACGGCCACTGTAAGAGTCAGCTTTGCCTGAAGAATAATCCAGCAGTAAATCACGGATAGTAATTCTTTCGTATGACACTTTTTTTCAGAATTTCTCCCTTTTGCAGTTGGTATGTCCTAATAATAGCTACTAACACGTGTAGCAGGGGGTATATGTAGTAGTTGGGTCCTGTGGCCAAAAATACTCTACACCTCTTTTTCTGATGCCTGGGCCTGGTGCTTGCTTACCCAAAAAAACCCTCCAATACTCCTTTTTCGGGGGCACTACCTATTGGTTTGGGTTGTTCCCAGGATAGGATTTACATGTTACATAAACCAATCCCTTTTTCCACTTGTTTGCCTACAATTCAGTTCATCTGGAGAGAGGAGCCCTGTACAGGATTACCACCCAGTAACAATAGAACAGGGAGAATCATCCGCTCACATTTCCTCCCTGCATTGTTGATGTTTACCCAATGTGCTTAAAGGGCTTTTCCTCCAGAGGAAGAAAAAAAAAAATTTAAATCAACTTATTCCAAGAAGTTTATAAGATTTGTAATTGAATTCTAGTTTTAATTCTTAATTCTTCCAGTACTTATCAGTTGCTGTATGCTCCACAGTAAGTTCTTTTCTTTTTGAATTTCTTTTCAGTCTGACCACAGTGCTCTCTGCTGACATCTCTGTCCATGTCAGGAACTGTCCAGAGCAGGAGCAAATCCCCATAGAAATCCTATCCTGCTCCGGACAGTTTCTGTCATGGACAGAGGTGGCAGCAGAGAGCACTGTGGGCGGACTGGACAGGACTACACAACTTCCTGTGGCGCATAGAGAAGCTGATAAGTACTTGAAATCTGTATAACTTTGGCACCAGTTGATTTAAAGAGTACTCCTTTAAAGATCCCCACCTATGTATCACCTACTGGTTGTGATGTGAATTGCAGCCTGTTCAATGTTTTGCTAAAATGTCATGATACTGAATTGAATTTTTTTTCTGTGAAAAAGTTGGAGTCCTTAAAGGGGTACTCCGGTGAAAACCTTTTTTTTTTTTTTTTTTTTTTTTTTAAATCAACTGATGTCAGAAAGTTAAACAGATTTGTAAATTACTTCTATTAAAAAATCTTAATCCTTCCTGTACTTATTAGCTGCTGAATACTACAGCGGAAATTCTTTTCTTTTTGAAACACAGAGCTCTCTGCTGACATCATGAGCACAGTGCTCTCTGCTGACACCTCTGTCCATTTTATGAACTGTCCAGAACAGCATATGTTTGCTATGGGGATTTCCTTTTACCCTGGACAGTTCCTAAAATGGACAGAGATGTCAGCAGAGAGCACTGCGCTCATGATGTCAGCAGAGAGCTCTGTGTTTCAAACGGAAACTAATTTCCACTGTAGTATTCAGCAGCTAATAAGTACAGGAAGGATTAAGATGTTTTAATAGAAATAATTTACAAATCTGTTTAACTTTCTGGAGCCAGTTGATTTAAAAAATAAATAAATAAAAAAATAACATTTTTCACTGGAGTACCCCTGGGTACCCGGCCCTAATCCATCTTAGAAAGTTTTCATATAATGTAAAAAAATAAATAAATAAATAAAACCCCCACGATCAAACATCTTATTCCCTATCCTTTGGATAGGGGATAAGATGTTTGATTATGGGGTTTTATTTTTTAATTTTTTTTTTTACATTTTATGAAAACTTTCTAAGTAATTGAAGGAAAGTTATAACCAAAGATTCTTCCCTAACTCGACCGGAGCCGGCAAAAAACAGATAATGCTCTAAAACCTTAAATCCAAAATCAAATAATGATTTACTGCTCAGAAAGTTACTTCAGGTCATTGATTGAATGATAAATCCCTATTTAATTTTTATTGAACTTCATTTAATGCCTATTTTGTTTTATTTTCGATGATTTATTTATAGCTATAATTTATTTCAATATATGTGAAGGTCATCAGGTTTAGTTCTACTTAGTTACCAGTGCTGGAAATTAACAGGGAAAGGAAATAGTTAAATCAGATGTTTGTTTATTTATTTATTTATTTTCACCCCTTAAAGGGGTACTCCGCTGCTAGACATCTTATCCCCTGTCCAAAGGATAGGACATAAGATGTCTGATCATGGGGGTCCCGCTGCTAGGTCCCCCAGCAATCTCCTGCAGCACCTGGCGTTCTGAACAAACGCCGGGTTCCTGCAGCAGTGGTCATGATGTCACGGTCACGCCCCCTCGTGACATCACGCCATGACCCCTTCATTCATGTCTATGGGAGGGGGCTTGTCGGCTGACACGCCCCCTAAAATAGACATGAATGGAGGGGCATGGTGTGATGTCACGAGGGTTGTGGCATGATGTCACGATCACGACCTCCGGCTCTGAACGTTCTGAACAAAATGTTCAGAACGTTGGAGTACTGGAGTACCCCTTTAACCCCTTAAAGGGGTACTCCGGTGGAAAACTTTTATTTTTTAAATCAACTGGTGCCAGAAAGATAAACAGATTTGTAAATTACTTCTATCAAAAATCTTAATCCTTCCAGTACTTATTAGCTGCTGAACACTGCAGAGGGATTTCCTTTCTTTTTGGAACACAGAGCTCTCTGCTGACATCACGAGCACAGTGCTCTCTGCTGACATATCTGTTCATTTTAAGAACTGTCCAGAGTAGGAGAAAGTCCACATAGAAAACATAGTATTCAGCAGCTAATAAGTACTAGAAGGATTAAGATTTTTTAATAGAAGTAAATAACAAATTTGTTTAACTTTCTGGCACCAGTTGATGCAAAAAAAAAAAAAAAAAAAGGAGTACCACCTTAAATGGTTGCCCCATCTAAAACCCCTAGTTATTAGCTCTGTTCAATAGGATGGCAGTGTAGTTATCCTGCAGTGGCCACTACAGGGAAAATGTGGTATTACATGTCTCCCATTGAAAATGCTTGGTTATCCATACAGTAAGGTCCACCAGCTCTATTTTTTACAGTATCTGTCCAGAGGGGACCAGAGCTGGTCTTGCACTCAATCCCAAAGATCAGTGCGAAAAGACCCATATGGCGCTGGGCGGTACAGTTGTCGAGGCACTTATGACAATCAGCAAGTTCTGTGCACCATTCTCGTTCATCAGAAAAGGGCTTGTGCATGGGACTCGCTGGGCATCGTAGTTTCCTTGGCAACTGTACCTCCAAACGTCACCTGCATCCCTCTGCATTGATAGTAGCATTGGACTTACACTTTAAGGGTAGGGTCACATGGGCACAGCAGAAGGCACACTCTAGGGGCAGTCAGTAGCGCATCCGCTGTGTCAAATATGCTGCGGATGCACTACGTGTGACCCTACACTAAAGCTAAAAGTGGACATCTCCTACTGCTTTAACAAGAATATCCCATTGTTTTAGCTTTTCTATATCATGGACTTAAGGGGGTACTCCGCTGCTTAGTGTTTGGAACAAACTGTTACGAACGCTTGAGCTGGCGCCGGGAGCTCCTGATGTCATAGCCCGGCCCCCTCATGACGTCACAACCCACCCCCTCAATGCAAGTCTATGGAAGGGGGCGTGACGGCTGTCACGCCCCCTCCCATAAACTTGCATTGAGGGGGCGTGACGTCATGGGGGGGCTATGATGACCCGAGCTCCCGGCGCCAGCTCCAGCGTTCAGAACAGTTTGTTCCAAAGGCTGAGCACCGGAGTACCCCTTTAACATAAACTACAACTAACATCTGGGTTTTGTCTGAAGGACGTGGACCTTCCACAGGCCTACTCGGGGCTCAAGTCCTGCAGAAACACGTGGGAACAGGATTCCACCACATTTTCCACTGCAGGTACACCGTTCCTATTAGCAAGAGTCCTGCAGCACCAGCCCTTGAGTGGAAATCTTGGGTGAGTTCCTATACCTTTTTCTCCCCAGGACTTGACCCCCGGCGCTACTGAACTAAACCGGCATAACTACACCACCCTATGTAGATATAAGTTGTGAAGTCTAGACATTGCCAATGTAATACAGGAACTAAAATGTAAAACTGTTATGACCATTTGAACCTTTCGTGAAGACAAATAGTTGATAATGGGCCATCTCGGTGGCGTGAACCCATAACTCCAATCACTCTTTTGCTTCGAGAACAAGCCTTGCTCCACAGACTCTCTCGGTGTTTTTGCTGAAAGCAGCGATCTTCACTTTACTGAGCTACGAGGTGTTTAACCTTGGAGCTTCTTAATGAATTGTTTATGGAAATGTTTATAGACGCCATTAAGCTGTAGGTCATAGACTCCTAAAGATGCGGACACATGACGGTAATATGAACATGTAACCTGGATCCTCCCTAAGTCAAATCAAAGGCACAAGCTTCTCAGCTTTATCTCGAGTAATTTGTACTGAGATATAATATTTAAAAGTACTTGAGGATAAGGATATAGTATCCAAGACCACGCAGATTTGGGTCCATGTGAGAGTGGGGGCCCAATCACCCCCCCACCACCACCACCTTCTTGCTCATGATTGATGAAAACCTGTACATAACTCCAGGCCCTTCTATCTTCAATTGCGATTCCATAGCCTCCAGTTTGCAGAAGGAGGAGCTTACCATTGGCCTTATGGAGGGGATGCATTAATTTTAGGGGTAGTAAAATAGTGCAGAGTGTTGTGTCGTGACATTGCTACATAAGAAATAACCAATGGAAAGACATATAAGGTAGAGGATGGAGGAAGTGAGTCAGGATGTGGCAGTAGCCGCATGTAGTGTCAGAGGAGCCTGCTGTATTTGGTGCTCAGCAGTAGATATAAGTATAGACAATGAGAAAATCCCATGGGCTGGGGCCAACTTTTACAAGGAGACATCACCTGAACAGTGTGGGCTGTGAGCACGCCACCCAGGGACAGACATGTGCAGCCCCATGAGTGTCACATAGGCAGGACAGGCTGTCAACCCAGTTGGTGCAACCCAACTAAAGCCAGTCACATGCATTACATGTGCTTCAGCTGCACCTATTGATTCTAGCTAATGTTCCTGGTGACCGCCTGACTCTTTCCTGATGTCAGGCGTCAGGGGAAAGAAGGATCAGGCATGTTGAATTTCATCTGCCTGATTATGTTGTCCATTGTCATTATTAATATTATTATTATCGTAATCATCATCATTACTATTGTTTTTGCTGCTTTTGTTGTTGCTGTTGTAGTTGTTGTTATAGTATTGTCATAATAATAATAAAAACAATAAGTCGTTGCTGATGGAGTGCGGCAGCATCTTTCTCCCTATTAAGAACACATGTATGTTCAGCCAAGCCAAGCATGCATGTGCACAGACAGATCAGGGGAAATAAAATAGCTGCCATATACACAAGCATCCAGCTGAGAGATATCTTATGTTTATAGCCATTTTGTGGGGGTGAGGTGTCCAACCCCAGTTTGCGAACCACTCCAAAAAGTTGTGCAATTGTTTAATAAAATTATTTTGTTCACCCTCAGTGGTCATCATTCAAAGGGGAACACCTCCTACGTATTTGTTGTTGTTTCTGCGGCTTTTGTTGTTGTTGATGTAGTGGCTGTTGTATATCAATGATATAGAGGATGGTATTAACAGCTCTGTTTCTATCTTTGCAGATGACATCAAGCTTTGTAGCACGGTACAGTCTATAGAGGATGTGTATATAGAGGGGGGGCTGTGTATATAGTGGGGGGGCTGTGTATATAGAGGGGGGCTGTGTATATAGAGGGGGGGTACAGTCTATAGAGGATGTGTATAGGTTACAAGATGACTTGGATAGACTAAGTGTCTGGGAATCCACTTGGCAAATGAGGTTCAATGTGGATAAATGTAAAGTTCTGCATCTGGGTACTAATAACCTGCAGCGTCGTATGTCTTAGGGGGGCTGTGTATATAGAGGGGGGGCTGTGTATATATATATATATATATAGAGGGGGCTGTGTATATAGAGGGGGGGCTGTGTATATATATAGAGGGGGGCTGTGTATATAGAGGGGGGGCTGTGTATATAGAGGGGGGGGGCTGTGTCTATAGAGGGGGGCTGTGTATATAGAGGGGGGCTGTGTATACTAATAACCTGCAGCATCGTATGTCTTAGGGGGGATTAAACTGGCAGAGTCACTGGTAGACAAGGATCTGGGTGACTTGTAGATCACAGACTACAGAATAGCACAATGTCAGGCTGCTGCTTCCAAAGCCGGCAGGATATTGTCATGTATCAAAAGAGGCATGGACTCAAGGGACAGGGACATAATACTCCCCCTTTATAAAGCATTGGTACGGCCTCACCTGGAATATGCTGTTCAGTTTTGGTCGCCTGTTCATAAAAGGGACACTGCGGAGTTGCAAAGGGTGCAGAGACGCGCGACTAAACTAATATGGGGCATGGAACATCTTAGCTATGAGGAGCGATTAAAGGAGTTACAATTGTCTAGTCTTGAGAAGAGACGTTTAAGGGGGGATATGATAAACGTAAATAAGTATATTAATGGCCCATACAAAAAATATGGAGAAAAACTGTTCCAGGTTAATCCCCCCCAAAGGACAAGGGGGCACTCCCTCCATCTGGAGAAGAAAAGGTTTAGTCTAAAGAGGCGACACGTCTTCTTTACCGTGAGGACTGTGAACTTATAGAACAGTCTACCTCAGGAACTGGTCACAGCAGGAACAATTAACAGCTTTAAAGCAGGGTTAGATACATTCCTGGAACAAAACAACATTAATGCTTATGCAGAATTATAAAACTACATCCCTTCCCCTATATCGCGCCACACCCCTACCCTTTAATTCCCTGGTTGAACTTGATGGACGTATGTCTTTTTTCAACCGTACTAACTATGTAACTATGTATTTCCATTATTATTATTATTATTATTATAATTATTATTATTATTATCCTCATTACTATTGTTTTTGCTGCTTTTGTTGTTGCTGTTGTAGTTGTTGTTATAGGATTGTCATAATAATATTTTTTTATTTTTAAAGTATTATAATTATCATTGTTATTATTATTATTATTATTATTTTTAGAATTTTTATTGTTAAATTATCTTTATCATTGTTATGATTATTAATGATCTTATGCTTATTAACCACTTAAAGATGCAGGGCGAACAGGTATGCCCCCCGTTCCCGAGTCCTTAAAGAGTCCCGCTAACGGGGTTTAAACCGTTCTCACGAGCGGAGAACGGGTTAAATCCTGTGGGTCCCAGTTGCTACGGGCAGCCAGGACCCATGACTTATGCCGGGCACCGCCAATTGGGCCAATGCCCAGCATTATCCCTTTAGATGCCGCGATCAAAGTTGATCGCGACTTCTAAACTGAAAGTAAAACTATCCCGGGCAGCTCAGCGGAGCTGATCGGGACTATCGCGACAGAATTGCGATAACCCAATCAGCTTACTGGACGACGGGAGGGTCCTCACCTGCCTCCTTGTCGTCTGATAGGCGATCTAATGCTCCAGGAGAAGCAGAGCGCCGGTAACACTGATCAATGCTATGCAATGGCATAGCATTGAACAGTGTATGCAATAAAAAGATTGCATGGTATCGCCTCCTAAGGGGCAAAAAAAAAAGTAAAAAGTGGTAAAAAAAATTAGAGAATAAATGTGAATAAGCCCCCCCCTCCCAATAAAAGTTTAAATCACCCCCCTTTTACAATTTTTTAAATAAAATAATGTCATAATAAAAAAATAATCATATGTGGTACCGCCACTTGCGTAAATGTCTGAACTATTAAAATATAAGGTTATCTAAACCGCATGGCCAATGGCGTACACGTAAAAAAATACCAAAGTGCAAAATTGTGAATTTTTGGTCACTTCATATACCATAAAAATATTAACCCCTTAAGGACATAGGGCGTATCCATACGCCACCATTTCCAAGTCCTTAAGGACCGAGGGCGTATGGACACGCCCTGAGCATTTCCGGCCCCCGCCGCTAGCCGGAGGGGAGCTGGGGCCGGATGCCTGCTGAAATCGTTCAGCAGGCATCCCGGCATATCGCCCAGGGGGGTCATTATGTCCCCCCATGTCGGCGATTGCCACAGATCGCTGGAAAATTCAGTCCAGCGATCTGCGGCGGATTCCGGGTCAATCGGGTCTCCAGTGACCCGATGACCCGGAATTACTGGCTGATCGGGGCCGTCAGAGACGGCCCCGAACAGCATGAGCCAGCAGGGGTGAGGTGGCACTGGTGCCACCTCACGATCGCCCTGATTCGTCCAATCCATTCGTCCAATTCGACCAATCAAGGCGCCTGCTGCGGGTGTCACTCCCGCAACCCGCTCCGCCCCTCTTCCGGAGGACGTGAGCGGGTGCGGGCAGAAGACCCCGGGGGCTGGGGACCCCGATCCCCGGCATCCCTGTTGGGATCGGGGCCCCAGGAGCGACGGCGGCGGCGGGACTGACCTGTTCCCTGAGAAGCAGCAGGAGGTGAGTGACAGCCTCCTGCTGTTGCTTAGCAACAGCTCCCAGCATGCAAAAAGGGCATGCTGGGAGCTGTAGTTATGCAACAGCAGGAGGCAGACCACCACAACTCCCAGCATGCCCTTATGGGCATGCTGGGACTTGTAGTTTTGCAACAGCTGGAGGCACATTCTTTCTATGGAAAAGTGTACCTTCAGCTGTTGTATAACTACAACTCCCAGCTTGCACAATAATCTAAAGTGCATGCTGGGAGTTGTAGTGGTGCATCTGGTGGTTGCATAACTACAACTCCCACCATGCCCGTTGGCTGTCGGTGACTGCTGAGAGTTGTAGTTTTGCAACAGCTGAAGGCACACTGAGTTAAGTAGCAAACCAGTGTGTCTCCAGCTGTTGCATAACTACAATCCCCAGCATCCCCAGCCAATGTAGTATGCCTCCGGCTGTTGCATAATTACAAGACTCAGCATGCCCTTCCGCTGTCCGTACATGCTGGGGGTTGTAGCTTTTGCAACAGCTGAAGGTACACTGGTTGCAAAACACTAAGTTTGTTACCAAACTCAGTGTTTCACAACCTGTGTGTCTCCAGCTGTTGCAAAACTACAACTCCCAGCATGCACTGATAGACCGTACATGCTGGGAGTTGTAGTTTTGCAACAGCTGGATGTTTCTCCCCCCAATGTGAACGTACAGGGTACACTCACATGGGCGGAGGATTACAGTAAGTATCCGGCTGCAAGTTTGAGCTGCGGCAAATTTTCTGCCGCTGCTCAAACTGCCAGCGAGAAACTACTGTGAACCCCCGCCCGTGTGACTGTACCCTAAAAACACTACACTACACTAACACACAATAAAATAAAAAGTAAAAAACACTACATATACACATACCCCTACACAGCCCCCCTTTCCAATAAAAATGACAAACGTCTGGTACGCCACTGTTTCCAGAACGGAGCCTCCAGCTGTTGCAAAACAACTACTCCCAGTATTGCCAGATAGCCACTGACTGTCTAGGCATGCTGGGAGTTTTACAACAGCTGGAGGCCCCCTGTTTGGGAATCACTGGCGTAGAATACCCCTATGTCCACCCCTATGCAAGTCCCTTATTTAGGCCTCAAATGCGCATGGCGTTCTCACTTTGGAGCCCTGTCGTATTTCAAGGCAACAGTTTAGGGCCACATATGGGGTATCGTCGTACTTGGGCTTCAAATTTTGGGGGGTATTTTCTGCTATTACCCTTTTTAAAAATGTAAAATTTTTGGGAAAACAAGCATTTTAGGTAAAAAAATTAAAACATTTTTTACATATACAAAAGTCATGAAACACCTGTGGGGTATAAAAGGTTCACTTAACCCCTTGTTACGTTCCCCGAGGGGTCTAGTTTCCAAAATGGTATGCCATGTGTTTTTTTTTTTTTTTGCTGTCCTGGCACCATAGGGGCTTCCTAAATGCGGCATGCCCCCAGAGCAAAATTTGCTTTCAAAAAGCTAAATGTGACTCCTTCTCTTCTGAGACCTGTAGTGCACCAGCAGAGCACTTTTCACCCCCATATGGGGTGTTTTCTGAATCGGGAGAAATTGGGCTTCAAATTTTGGGGGGGGTGTTTTCAGCTATTACCCTTTTTTAAAAATGTAAAAATTTTGGGAAACCAAGCATATTAGGTAAAAAATGCAAAAGTCGTGAAACACCTGTAGGGTATTAAGGTTCACATTACCCCTTGTTACGTTCCCCAAGGGGTCTAGTTTCCAAAATAGTATGACATGTGTTTTTTTTTTGTTTTTTTTTGCTGTTTTGGCACCATAGGGGCTTCCTAAATGCGGCATGCCCCTAGAGCTAAATTTGCTTTCAAAAAGCCAAATGTGACTCCTTCACTTCTGAGACCTGTAGTGTGCCAGCAGAGCAATTTTCACCCCCATATGGGGTGTTTTCTGAATCGGGAGAAATTGGGTTTCAAATTTTGGGGGGTATTTTCTGCTATTACCCTTTTTAAAAATGTAACATTTTTGGGAAACCAAGCATTTTAGGTAAAAAAAATTTTTTTTTTTTTACATATGCAAAAGTCGTGAAACACCTGTAGGGTATTAAGGTTCACTTTACCCCTTGTTACGTTCCCTGAGGGGTCTAGTTTCCAAACTGGTATGCCATGTTTTTTTTTTTGCTGTCCTGGCACCATAGGGGCTTCCTAAAGGTGACATGCCCCCCAAAAACCATTTGTCGCTCCTTCCCTTCTGAGCCCTCTACTGCGCCCGCCGAACAATTAACATAGACATATGAGGTATGTGCTTACTCGAGATAAATTGGGTTTCAAATACAAGTAAAAATTTTCTTCTTTTTACCCCTTGCAAAAATTAAAAAATTGGGTCTACAAGAACATGCGAATGTAAAAAATGAAGATTTTGAATTTTCTTCTTCACTTTGCTGCTATTCCTGTGAAACACCTAAAGGGTTAATACACTTACTGATTGTCATTTTGAATACTTTGGGGGGTGTAGTTTTTATAATGGGGTATTTCTAATATGAAGACCCTTCAAATCCACTTCAAACCTGAACTGGTCCTTGAAAAATAGCGAGTTTGAAAATTTTGTGAAAAATTTCAAAATTGCTGCTGAACTTTGAAGCCCTCTGGTGTCTTCCAAAAGAAAAAAACTCATAAATTTTATAATACAAACATAAAGTAGACATATTGTATATGTGAATCAAAAAAAAAATTTAGAATATCCATTTTCCTTACAAGCAGAGAGCTTCAAAGTTAGAAAAATGCAAAATATTCTTTTTTTTCATCAAATTTGGGGATTTTTCACCAAGAAAGGATGCAAGTTACCATAAAATGTTACCACTAAGTTAAAGTAGAATATTTCACGAAAAAACTGTATCGGAATCAGATTGATAACTAAAAGCATTCCAGAGTTATTAATGTTTAAAGTGACAGTGGTCAGAATTGCAAAAAACACTCCGGTCCTTAAGGTGAAAAAGGGTTCGGTCCTTAAGGGGTTAATAAAAAGTTATCAAAAAGTCCCATCAAAACAAAAATGGTATAGATAAAAGTACAGACCACGGCGCAAAACAAAACAAAAAAAGCCTTCATATAGCCCCTGTGACGATCCGTCTTGGGGATTAGCTCTGGGATCGTCCTGGACCACGCCACAGGATGCGTTTCTTCTACACAACTGCTGAAAAAACGGAAAATCCTTCCCCAGCACTACTTCATATTCTAAGGTAGGCTCTATTGCAACCTTGTGACTTATGGTACCATAGGGAGTAGAAATACACACATTAACTGTTTTATAACCCCAAATACCGGCTTGTATAGACACTATAGCGGGGTCTGGCTTTCTGCAGCTGGTCTTTACCAGACTTATTACACATTTTGGATCTAACAAAACAGTTATCTTTTTACCTTCTATTTCCAGCTCACACAGGTTTTCTTTTGTCCTGCGAGAGGTGGGAATAGAACTCTTAACATCAGAATACATTAACATAAGTGTTTCAAGAAAAAAATTATCAGCCTGCATGGGTTCACAATATACAGCCCCATTCACACAGTCCAGTAGAGACACCCCAGTCCTCACTCCTTCCGGAACCTTTGTGTGCGAACTCTCAGGTCCACTCTCAGCATCCCACAGCTGCCAGAAATACGGAAAGTCTCTGCCCAGTACAATTTCCACTGTAAGTTCCGCACATACCTCCATCATATGGCTTACTGTCCCAAAACATGTATCAAAGGTAATTTGAACAGTCTTACCGGGCTCCGGGCGGGTCTTCACAAATGGAATTATTTCTGGCATAATCCGAGATACAGTCTGGCAACAATCCAAGTCCACCCACAGTGGGATTCCACCCACCGACAACTCACGGGACCTCGGCTTCGTCTTGGCGACCACCGGTTGTGGCCCACGTCGGTTGCTCCCAGCAACGGCCTTTCGAGGGTGTCCCATTTTCTTGAAAAAAAAATTCTCGATCCGTTGCCCCTAGCAACGCTCCTCCACAGACACCGAACTGTGCTTGAACTCCTCTGCTGGGCTCCTCCAACTTGCAATCTTACAGGGGAAATACCAAAAGAAAAAATTCCCACACAGTAGGTCCTACGCCACAAGACATAGATTAAATTCATAAAGAAAGAGGCGTCAAACAGGACATAAATATCACAAAGTATACTTTATTAACATGAATCCAAAATGACAAAACATTTAAAATGATTTTAAAGAATACATATATAGTAATAAACATAAATCCATAAAGTACTGAGAGAGAAACGGGGGCTATGCTTGTCTGCCAGCGGAAGGGTTAAATAGTTAGTACACAATAAGTATTGACTCCCGTGGATTAATGAGGAAGGCTACTGCTCATAGATTGTGGATTGAATATTAGAGTCGGATCCGGCAAATATGCCCGGATCACGAGTAAGTACAGAAAAAGTCCAAGAGCAGACAAAAAAGTCTCAGGGGGTCAATAACACATTATGAGTAGGACAAAGCCTGAACTAGGCAGAAATAACAAAATACTTTACCAAGTGGAGCAAGGAGTACAGCGCTACAGCCACCCGCCACCCAACGTTTCACCAATGAAGGCTTCTTCCGGGGTGTGATCAGTAGAGTGTGGGGTATGTGTATATGCAGAGACTTAGCCAATTAAAACCAAGGACTAGAACACGTGATATAATTAAGGCGTCATAGTCGCCCATAGGTCACTGCTACCAAGCCTCGCACTCATAGCGAGGTCCGGGAGCAGATACACCTATCAGTGCGCATCACGTGACATCGTGGAGCCGCACCAGAAGGCTCCACAACGTCACGGAACAACCAAGCCTCGCTTTCAAAGCGAGACTCGGATGTAAGGGCCAATCGTATACCAGAGTTGTCCCACGATCAGGTGGAAAGCCAAGCCTCGCTATCAAAGCGAGGCGTGGAGGTAACTCTAGTGCGAGAATCCCGACTATTACGCAAATTCATATATATAACTATAACTAACTATCTAGCCCGATGAATTTGCGTAATAGTCGGGATTCTCGCACTAGAGTTACCTCCACGCCTCGCTTTGATAGCGAGGCTTGGCTTTCCACCTGATCGTGGAACAACTCTGGTATACGATTGGCCCTTACATCCGAGTCTCGCTTTGAAAGCGAGGCTTGGTTATTCCGTGACGTTGTGGAGCCTTCTGGTGCGGCTCCACGATGTCACGTGATGCGCACTGATAGGTGTATCTGCTCCCGGACCTCGCTGTGAGTGCGAGGCTTGGTAGCAGTGACCTATGGGCGACTATGACGCCTTAATTATATCACGTGTTCTAGTCCTTGGTTTTAATTGGCTAAGTCTCTGCATATATACATACCCCACACTCTACTGATCACACCCCGGAAGAAGCCTTCATTGGTGAAACGTTGGGTGGCGGGTGGCTGTAGCGCTGTACTCCTTGCTCCACTTGGTAAAGTATTTTGTTATTTCTGCCTAGTTCAGGCTTTGTCCTACTCATAATGTGTTATTGACCCCCTGAGACTTTTTTGTCTGCTCTTGGACTTTTTCTGTACTTACTCGTGATCCGGGCATATTTGCCGGATCCGACTCTAATATTCAATCCACAATCTATGAGCAGTAGCCTCCCTCATTAATCCACAGGAGTCAATACTTATTGTGTACTAACTATTTAACCCTTCCGCTGGCAGACAAGCATAGCCCCCGTTTCTCTCTCAGCACTTTATGGATTTATGTTTATTACTATATATGTATTCTTTAAAATCATTTTAAATGTTTTGTCATTTTGGATTCATGTTAATAAAGTATACTTTGTGATATTTATGTCCTGTTTGACGCCTCTTTCTTTATGAATTTAATCTTACAGGGGGTTGCTCCTAGCAACAGCTCTCCAACTCGCTTGTTGGTTGCCCTTGGCAACGGGTTGCTCTTCGCAACGGCGTGCCCGCATCCTCCACCAAAATGTGACGATCCGTCTTGGGGATTAGCTCTGGGATAGTCCTGGACTATGCCACAGGATGCGTTTCTTCTCAATAAACCAGCAAACAAACGCTTGTAATGCAAATCTGGCACCTTGCCAGTTTTATTAGACAGGTTGCAGGGAAAGAAATAAACAAAAAGCAGGAACAAAACAAAATCCTAGACCGTCTGGTCACTGCCTAAACAGATCAGCTTGTCCTGACTAACAACCGCTGAGCTTCCCTCTGCCGGTTAAACATATGTCCCCTGCAACCTTCTACTCACAATATCACTCTCTTTGAGCCCCTCATAGCTCCGGATGTGTACTCCTGAGCAGGCTCTGTCTCTTCCCTACAGCCCACATGCTGTCTCCTAGGAAGAGCCCCCATTACACTGAGTCTCCATCTCATATACACCTCCCTTCCTTCCTGCCTCATTACTTAAGAAGCAGGTGAGAGCTTCTGCAGGGTGAGCCAAGGAAATACACCCTTTCCTTGCCACACTGCCACACCCCGTATGTGGAAAAAGAAAAAAGTTATAGGGGTCAGAAGATGACAATTTTAAACATATTAATTTTGGTGCATGTAGTTATAATTTTTAAGTAGTAAAATAAATAAAACCTATATAAATTGGGCATCCTTGTAACCGTATGGACCTACAGAAAAAAGATAATGTGTCACCAAAAAGTGCACTCCGTAGAAACGGAGGCTTTTTTTTGTTTGTTTGTTTGTTTTTTCATTTCACAAATAATTTTTTGGGGGTTTTGTCTGAGAATATGTTATAACATAAGTGATGTCAATACAAAGTACAATTGGAGACGTAAAAAATAATCCCTTATATGGGTCTGTAGGTGCAAAATTCAACGTGTTATGATTTTTAGAAAATGAACAAAGATCGTTTTGAGTCCTTAAAGGGGTACTCCGGCCCTAAGACATCTTATCCTCTATCCAAGGAATAGGGGATAAGATGTCTGACCGTGGTGGTCCCGCCACTGGGGACCCCTGCAATCTTGTATTTGGCACCCACCTGTTTGAGCTGCACGCCGTGGTGCCAGCTCACAAACAGCTGGGTGGCGACCACGCCCCTGCGCTATGCAAGTCACGCCCCCTTCCATGGACTTGCATAGCGGGGCGGGGAGTGACGTCACACAGGGGCGGAGTCGTGACGTCACGATACTCCGGCCCCGTGGTCAACATCCAGCTGTTTGTGAGCTGGCACCGCGGTGTGTAGCTCAAAAAGGTGGGTGCCGAATACAAGATTGTGGGGGTCCCCATCAGCAGGACCCCTGCGGTCAGACATCTTATCCCCTATCCTTTGCATAGGGGATAAGATGTCTCAGGGCCTGAGTACCCCTTTAAGATGAAAATGGGCTGAGTCCTTAAGGGGTTAATATTATTATTATTATTATTATTATTGTTGTTATCATTGTTATGATGATTATGATGATGATGATGCTAATGGTAATGATTATTATTTATCATTATTATCATTGTTGTTATTATTATTATTATTATTATTATCATTGTTATTATTATCATTATCATTGTTATGATGATTATGATGATGATGATGCTAATGATAATGATTATTATTATTATTTATCATTATTGTTATTATTATTATTATTATTATTATCATTGTTATTATTATCATTATCATTATTGTTATTATTACCATTATTATTATTATATTTATAATTTATCTTAATGGGTGTTCTATTCTGCATGTAATAGGCTGAAAGACTTTTCAGCCTATTTCACCCAGAATAGGTACATAGGCAAACATCATTTTAATAACTAATTGTTTAGAATGAATAAAAAAAAAAAAAAAAAAAAGTGGATATGATAGATCGAATGTCGAGGTTGAGGAATAAAGACGTGTTTGCTGATAAGAGCCGGGACAATAACTTGAGCTTTTCTACTTATTGAAGCAGGAAATTATGTTAGAACAGGAGCGATATCTGCCCCAAGACTAATATTGGATGGAATGCACCTCCTTATGCTATCTGAATGCTTCATTACTTTACACTGATAAAACATCTTCTAACAGTTTAATGGTTTATTCCTGTCCTCCTATAAGGTTTCCTTAACATATCATTTAAAGGAGAATGTGACCCCAAACTAGGAAGAGATCCTGTGTCACTACCAACAAATTAGTCATAATGTGCTGCCATATGGTGCTCCCCTATGGTGTTCTTATTACAGAGGTATTCTATAATAGTGATGAGCGGCACTGCCCATATTCGAATTTGTGATATTCCAGGAATATATAGACGAATATTCGTCCTATATTCACAAATTTTGCGTATTCGTTATATTCACATATTCGTATATTCACGTGTAAGAGGAAGAAAACAGTGAAGGGGTGGACAACTTTACCATTGGTTACTAGGGATGTTGTTGATAACCTCTGACAAGTGTATTTGCATCATTCTAATTGGCCCACAAGCGAAAAGAAGGAATATGCGCATATGCAAAAAAAAAGTGAATATTCATAATTTTGAACATATAGTGAATATATTCACAATATTCGTGAATTCGCGGATTTGCGATAATCGCGATAAAAATTTGAAATGCGAATAATTGTGCCCAACAATACTCTATAATAGGACTTCTTCTTTTTTCCCCATAATATGTGGACAATAACACACCACCACCACCATGCTTACCCCAAACATCCCACCCTCCACCACCCCCCCATATCTAATCACACCTTCCACCCCCCTACCTGTGATGTATCAAGCCTTATAGAGTAGCATAACATACTCAACCAAAACTCAGTAAATACCATCATATCACTATATATAGTGCTATATTCCCCAAGCACAATATGTTAGAGAAACCATAATCCCAATATAGATAATGTTGTAATCCTGCTAAGTGGTATCCCACTAATAATTACAGTTGCAGACTACTTAGACTAATACAGAATAGCATCCTCAACATAATGACTACTTACAATGTAGAAGAGTCCTATTCATCCGGTACTACTAGTACCCTGAAAAGTGCAACAACTGGCTAAAGGAGGAGACAAGTGTTCCGGACCCCGCTGGACAGCTGGGCGCTGTTCTGAGTAATGTGTGAATACAATAAGTAGAGCAAAGCAGAAGAAAAGACTCGGCAACTCACTACTGCTGTACAACGCGTGGACTTTATTCCATCCAGCAGATCATGACACAGTCCATCTCGGGGAAGGGAGGTACAGGAGGCCGGGGGTACGGGTGGGAGAGTTCAGTATCGTGCCAACTGGACACTTCCTCAAGCCAGACAAACGTGGCATTCGTGTGGCTTGAGGAAGTGCCCAGTCGGCACGATACTGTGTTGTCCCACCCGTACCCCCGACCTCCTGTACCTCCCTTCCCCGAGACTTACTGTGTCATGATCCGCTACATGGAATAAAGTCCATGCATTCTACAGCAGTGGTGAGTTGCCGAGTGTTTTCTACTCATAATGACTACTTACCTCACAAAACCAGTGAATAAGAGCTCCTCGTTGAGTCCCTGCGGTGCCTCTGTGCCCAAGGTGGAAATCCATCTGGACTCAGCTTGAAGTAGTCAGTTCGTGATTGGGCCACCACGTAAATTTGTTGTCAGTCTTTCAAGTCCAAACACCTTGAAACTTCTCAAGTTACTGGAGTGAACCTTCAAAAACTGTTCCACCACAGATGTGAGATTTCTTTGCATGGCCATATCCCGTCTTGCTAGTGTTATGGTTGAGAGATGTTTCTGAATAAGTTTTCTCAATTGTTGGCTGGTTTGACCAACATAGACCTTGTTACATGAGCATTTTGTTGTGTAAACTACATGTGTTGTCTTACAGTTTATATACTTCTTTATCCCAAAGCACCATCCGTTCTTAGGATTGATAAATCAATCTCCTAGTTCCATGTATTGACATGTATTGCACAAGGAAAAGATCCTCTATGTCTCTAGCCCGTTCCAACATTTTTTTTTTAAATCAACAGGTGCCAGAAAGTTAAACAGATTTGTAAATTACTTCTATTAAAAATATTTAACCCTTCCAGTACTTATCAGCTGCTGTATTATTGACAGGAAGTTCTGTTCTTTTTGAATTACCTTTCTGTCTGACCACAGTGCTCTCTGCTGACACCTAGGTCCATTTTAGGAACTGTCCAGGGTAGGAACAAATCCCCATAGAAAACCTCTCCTGCTTTAGACAGTTCCTAAAATGGGCAGAGGTGTCAGCAGAGAACACTGTGGTCAAGCAGAAAGGAAACATAAAAAGAACAGAACTTCCTGTGGAACATACAGCAGCTCATAAGTACTGGAAAGGTTGAGATATTTTTTTTAAGAAATAATTTACAAATCTGTTTAACTTTCTGGCACCAGTTGATTAAAAAAAAATGTTTTCCAGGGGAGTACCCCTTTAAGCTCATTTTGATTGAGGAAATTGATGAATTCTTTGCACTCATCCTTTGATCCCTGCCAAATGAAAAAATGTTGTCGATGAATCTAAACCAACAAAAAACCTTTTGAAAATACCGTGACCGGTTGGTGAAGAATGGGGCACACCACGCACCCATTGCGGTACCAGATACCTGCAAGAAAAAACAACTGTCAAAAACAAAATAATTATGGGGTAACACAAAATCCAAAAGTTGAGGTAAAAAGAAATCAAAGTTTCTGTCCCTATCTAACTGATGTTTGACCGTTGCCAGTCCATCCTTATGTGATATATTTGAGTAGAGCGACTCCACGTCACAAGTAACCAATGGGGTACCCTCTGGTAATTCTATGTCCTGGATTTGTTGTATCAAATGTAGAGAATCTCTGGTATACAAAGATAACCGTCCTACAAGAGGTTGGAGAAAGAAGTCAATGAATACACAAGCCTTTTCACATAAACTCCCGATGCCCGAAATAATAGGGCAAACGGGAGGCTCTTCAGGCAATTTTTTTGTTTGTTTCAATTAAGGCAAGTTGAACTTCACGCTATTATATGTGTGTTTCAATAATCTGATTATTTGATGGGAATACGTTGTGTGAGGCAACGTGTAGTGGTGCATTCACATGTGAGTTCATTTATAATACTAACTTGGTATTCTTTATCTTTTGTTTAAGTGGGTTTCCCTTTTTCTTTTCTTTGTATACTTTGTTGTAAAGCTATATTTGATATAGTGCCTTAGTTTAGTTATCACCTTGGGAGACATGAAAGATGCGTGTAGGTGTAATCGATATATATATAGGTCTAAGTATTACTGGGGAACTTGCTTTATATATATTTCCTGGAAGGGGGTATTGTTTCACAATCATTCAGTGGTATACTATAAAAAAAAAACAGCATTGTATAGTCCATGTAAATGTAATAAAATAGTGTTGTATAGTTTTCATAGACGCGAGTATTGTGCGCAGGCGCAGTGAGTATTGTATATTCTACACGAGCACCAGTATTGTGTGCAGGCACAATGAGGCGCTTCTGAGTATTTGATGGTCATCTGCGCATGCACAGGGAAGCGCTTGTCTGTGCCTAACTGGCGCATGCGCAAGAAGAAAGACAGGATCCTACTAGGTACCGAAACTATGGGAGAAGGTATTGTACTATGATTTCTGAGATTTTGGATGCATGGTGACTGTATATACTGCGCTTGTACTTTATGCGCTGTGATTTCCCTTATAATATTCTGCGCAGGTGATTTGGGGTATTTGCATACCGGCTATCAATAGAATGGTTTGCGCAGGCGCATGGATCTAAGTTAATGGTGTGCAAGATTTTGTGCATGCATCGGAATGAAAACTCTGAGTGATGTCAGACACCGAGACAGCAATACTATAGTCATCCCCTGTCCCGGAAGAAAACATGAATTAGTGAGGAGCGGTTGATGAGTAGAATGCACCTGCTGGCACTGAGGTCATCTAATTTCTCTATGTATATATATATATATAGTGAGATTATCAGCATATTCAGCCTTGTGCCCCTGAGGAAATCACTGAGGCATGATGAAACACGTGGGGACCTGTCCTGGGGGGACACCCACTCTAATTATGATTCAGTGATGTATTTCTATTGTATCCTTTTCACCTATGCACTTTACTTACCTGTTTGATTATTAGCGCAGCTACCGTATAACACTGCAATATCATATTTACTTATTTGTTTGATACTGAATATTTATGTATTTAGAATATAGATTTCTTTTGGTTATGAACTTGAATTATATTATCTTCTGTTATTTGCCATATTGTGTCCACACCACTACTGAATGTATGGGCTCATATGTGTAGAGGGATAGCATCACACTGTTTAGTCTAGGTACTTTAGAGTGTCCCTGACGGGATTTCCGTGTGGGTTGAGAATCCCCTCCGTGGCTTTAGGTTTATTTTTTATTTTTTTTACCCTCCCTGCTCTTTAAGTGTTTTTAATCATTTGTTGTTGTGTATTGTGTAAGTACTGTTTATGTAATAAAGAATTTATAATATATGACTATGGTGTGTGCCCGCTGTGTGTTTATGCCTTTCTAAGATTTTGTTGGTTTTGTGTAATGTAAAAACTGGTAGCACCCTCTAAGGAGTTATATTTGGGTCAACCTAATGATCCATGTGTGCTATCCAAAGGATAGGGGATAAGATGTCAGATCACGGGGGTCTCACCGCTGGGGCCCCCGCAATCTTTGCAGCACCCGGCTTTCTAAAAAAATGCCAGGTTCCTGCGACAGTAGCGTGATGTCATGGCCACGCCCCTTGGGACATCATGCCACGGCCTCGCCATTCATGTCTATAGGAGGGGGCATGTCAGTCGACATGCCCCCTCCCATAGACATGGAGGGGGTGTGACGTAATGTCACAAGGGGTGTGTCCATGACATCACGACCACAGCCTCTGGCTCCAAGGGATGTTCAGATCGCTGGAGCATCGGAGTCCCCCTTGAAGAATTTGTCCAAGAATAGAAAACCAGAGCTTATTTCTTCCAAAAATGGCACCACCCCTGTCCTCAGGTTGTGCATGGTATTGCAGTTCAGTTCCATTGAAGTCATAGTCAATACATTTTTATTGGATTTTCAAACATAACGGCCCTGATTTACTAAGAGTGGAGTGTAGGTTTTGTTGTGTTTTTTTTTGCTGTTCTGACCTTTTTTTCCCCATGGTATTTACTAATTTACTCCGCTTTTGGAAACATTATTCATGCTTTAAAGTGAAGGGTTTTCTTCCCAGAAAATTCACATGATTTTCAGAGTGGTTTTCAGAAAAGACGAGTGATTTTGGATGAAATGTAGGGAATACGACTCTTTTCCCGAAAACCACTCCCATTTTTTGTTTTTTTCACTCTGAGTTTTTCTGATTCTGTCGTTTTTTTCAGTCGCATATTCAGAATTTACACAGAACTTAGACGCACAACCGCACAAAAAGAGTTGAAATGCTGTTAGTAAATGAGAGCCAACATGTAAACATAATATAATATCAACTACAGTGTAACACCATATAAAACAAAGTAGTATAAGAACAAAGGTAAACAGATAAAGTGGAATGGCTGTCTCTCTTTGATAAGGAGTATGGTCGCGCTATTGCCATAGAGAGAGATGAGAAAAAAGAAAGAAAAAAGAAAAAGATAAAAGAAAAATCATATAAAAGAAAATCTAACAAAGCTAAATAAAGTCCAACAAAGCTAAATAAAGTCCAATCATATAAAAGAAAATCTAACAAAGCTAAATAAAGTCCAACAGTAACTTAGTCAGGTGTCCCCGACAACTTATTTATCCATTCAAGTGAATGGAGATGAGTTGTAATACCATGCACAACCTGAGGACAGGGTTGGCGTTGTTTTTGGAAGAAATTAGTTCTGTTTTTTTTATTCCTGGACAAACTTTTTAAATTACATAATATTATTAAAGGGGTACTCCGGTGAAAACCTTTTTTCTTTTAAATCAACTGGTGGCAGAAAGTTAAACATATTTGTAAATTACTTCTATTTAAAAATCTTAATCCTTCCTGTACTTATTAGCTGCTGGATAGTACAGAGGAAATTATTTTCTTTTTGGAATGCTCTTTGATGACATCACGAGCACAGTTCTCTCTGCTGACATTATAATAATAATAATAATAAGAACACTTTATTTATTGTTGTCCTTAGTGGGATTTGAACCCAAGTCCCCAGCACTGCAAGGCAGCAGTGCTAACCACTGAGCCACCATGCTGCCCTTAGCATACATCTGCTATGCATGATTGCTAAATTGGACAGAGATGTCGGCAGAGAGCACTGTGCTCGTGATGTCATCAGTGTTCCAAAAAGAAAGGAATTTCCTCTGTAGCATTCAGCAGCTAATAAGTACTGGAAGGATTAAGATTTTTTTTAATAGAAGTAATTTACAAATATGTTTAACTTTCTGCCACCAGTTGATTTAAAAGAAAAAAGGTTTTCACCGGAGTACCCCTTTAAATAGTATTTATTTATTTTTCAAAATTTTTCACATAATTGCTATAAATCTACAATCTCCATTGTAGAAATTGACTAGCTTGTTTTTGAAAGTTTTTTTTTGATTCATTTGATTAAATTATAAATTTCTTTGGTTCATATATAAAAAAAAAAAAAAAAAAAATAAGAAAAAAAATTAACTATATCAGCATAAATTGGAAATCAATATATCTGCAATGAAGAACACCTTTATCTAATTTCCCATCAAACCAATGTTTTTCCGAACAGTGTGCCTCCAGCTGTTGCAAAACTACTACTCCCAGCATGCCCGGACAGCCTTTGGCTGTCCGGGCATGCTGGGAGTTGTAGTTTTGCAAGAGTGGTATTCTATCCTATAATAGGATATATTCTGGTTTTCTATTCCCGTGACAAACATTTTAATTATGTAAGATTATTATATAGCATTTATTTATTTATTTATATATGTATTTATTAATTTATTTGTTTCTTTCTTTCTTTCTTTATTTCTTATTTATTTATTTATAATTTTTTTTTTACAATTTCCCACATAATTGCTATGACTATTAAGACTAATCTATCATCTCCATAATCATGTAGCAATTAACCAGTTTATTTTTTAAAAGTTCTCTTTGATAGGAAAATTAATTTCTTTGGTTCATATAATAAAAAAATAAATTACTTTTTTTTTTTTTAATACAGCAGCATAAATTGAACATTAATATATCTGCAATAAGAAACACCTTCAACTTGAATCTTGTAAAAAAAAAATTTTTTTGTATAAATTTCCCCCTTCCCCGTGGGGTCCCATTTTTAAATGTTTCCATCTGTAAAAAAAAAAAAAAAAGTGTTCATCTTAATTAAATAAGATTATTAATGTGTATTTATTTATTTAATTTAATAATTTGATGTGTGGTAGCCCTTGGGGGGGGTATAGTGTAGTTGGGGTGTTGCTTCAGAATATAAGGGGTTAATTTAACCCCTGTCACTCGTGACGCCAGGGTGCAGGTTAATAAGCTGAGGTAAATCTCCGGCTGTTACGCCGAGCGCTCCGGGTCCCTGCTCCTCCAGCGTTCACCTCCATGCAGCGCCCCGGTCAGACCCGCTGACCATGAGCGCTGCATTAGTGTCACCGGCGGGGATGCGACCCGCGGCTCGCATCCCAATCCCCTCACCTGTCCCGTCCTCTGTCTGCTCAGTCCCGGCGCGCGCGGCCCCGCTCCCTAGGGCGCACGCGCGCCAGCTCTCTGAGATTTAAAGGGCCAGTGCGCCACTGATTGGCGCCTGGCCCAATCACTCCATTCACCTGTGTCCTCATTATAAAAACCCACTTCCCCTTCCTGGTATCGCCAGATCTTGTTGCATTGTGCCAGTGAAAGCGTTTCCTTGTGTGTTCCTAGCCTGTGTTCCAGACCCTCTGCCGTTGCCCCTGACTATGATCCTTGCTGCCTGCCCTGACCTTCTGCTACGTTCGACCTTGCTCTTGCCTTGTCCCTGTGTACCGCACCTATCTCAGCCGTCAGTTGGGGTTGAGTCGCTATCGGGTGGAACGACATGGGGGTTACCTGCCGCTGCAAGTCCATCCCGCTTTGCGGCGGGCTCTGGTGAAAACAAGTAACCCCTTAGACTCCGTTCCCCTGGTACGGCCCACGTCATCACCCCACTGACACAGAGGATCCACCACCAGTATCCTCACAGTACCCGGATCCTGACACCGGCCTATCGCCACCCTTCCGAGGAACGCAGGTGCGTGCTTAAATGAATGAAGGTCCACAATGCGGTACATCCAATTAACAGCAACAGTCTTAGCAATACAGTCTCTATATAGCACGGCAGTGATTGACAGATGCTGAGGACCATTGACTTATCCAAAGAGTTATTAGATTTAGGATTTTTGCAGAGATCCGTCCGGATTTAGGGGAATATTTAGGTCTGGTGATCTTGCTGAGGTAATAGGGATTGAAGTAACTCAGTTTTGTAAGATGGCCGTTGCCGCAAGGCTTGGGCCTAGTCACTGCTGATGACAGCTGCGCAGATCCGTCCTCATCAGCAGCCCACGAGGAAAGAGAGAGAGTAATGGCCGCCGCTCCCTTATATGGGCAGGGGCAGGGCCGTTTTGGATTGGTCCGTGTCAGCTGTCACTCACCATCACAATGCATGGTGGGTGAACACGTCACAGGGACCTCCAAAGGCCCTTAAGCAAAACCATAGAGTTTCTACCTGATCACGTGACCCGCAGGTCCTGCTACGCTCCGTACAGGTAAATAACCAAATATATACAGTTTCTATACCTATAGCTATATAAATATCAAACAGAATTACGATATATCTACTGACTAAGTGAGAGGTAACAAGGGGAAGACTAGACAAGAGGGACCCCGACGTCCTAGGGACTCTGGCTATGGGGACCTCTATACAGGTAACGTAAAGGATACGGTACCGGGACACCACAGATGTCATTTTATTTTGTATTTATTTTTTAACAGTACATTATTGCTCTGACTATATCTAAAACTATAATCCCCATGGTTGCAATTAACCACTTTTTTTTGTTGTTGTTTTTTTTTTATTTTATTTTTTTGTTTTTTGAAAGCTCTCTTGAAAATTTTAAATCCCTTTGGTTCATATATCATGAAAAAATAAAATAATTGTAAATGTATCAGTATAAAATGGACATCAATATATCTGCAATGAAAAATGCCTTTACTTACTTTTCCATTACAGCAGTGTTTTCCAACCTGTGTGTCTCCAGCTGTTGCAGAGCTACAACTCCCAGTATGCCCGGACAGATTGATTGATCACTCCCTATACCAGGGTTTGGGAATGCTGGGAGTTGTAGTTTTTTTAACAGCTGGAGACACACTGGTAAGAAGCCACTATACCGTATTTTTTGCCGTATAAGACGCACTTTTTCTTCCCCAAAACTGGGGGGCAAAAAGTTGGTGCGTCTTATACGGCGAATACACACCTATCACCGCGGTCCCTGCGGCCATCAACATCTGGGACCCGCGGCTAATACAGGACGTCACCGATCACTTTGATGCCCTGTATTAACCCTTCAGACGCGGCGATCAAAGCTGACCGCCGCGTCTGAAGCGAAAGTGACACTAACCCGGCTGTTCAGTCGGGCTGTTCGGGACCGATGCGGTGAAATCGCTGTGACTCGAACAGCTTACAGGACACCGGGAGGGACCTTACCTGCCTCCTTGGTGTCTGCTCCGTGCCGGGATCTCTTGCGTCATCATCACGTCGTCGCGCACGCTGTCCCGTCATCCAATAGGAGCAGCGTGCGTAGCGGTGTCATGGCGGCGACGGAGAGCAAGGATACCCGGCAGCAGAGATGTTCCGGAGCGATGCGGACACCCCGGGGACGCGGCAACAGCGATGGAGGGCGACATCCAGGGCAGCGGTGATGAGCGGTGACGGGTCCGGAGCGGCGGGGATACGTGAGTACAACTTCCTCTAACAGTGGTCTTCAACCTGCGGACCTCCAGATGTTGCAAAACTACAACTCCCAGCATGCCCGGACAGCCAACGGCTGTCTGGGCATGCTGGAAGTTGTAGTTTTGCAACATCTGAAGGTCCGCAGGTTGAAGATCACTGTCCTATACTTTACATTGTATTTGGTTCAGAATCTTTATTTTCTAGATTTTTACCCTATAAAATTTGGTGCGTCTTATATGCCGAAAAATACGGTAATACACAATTTATGATCAGAGAAGCTGAATGCTAAGAAAGAAAATGTGTTCAGCTTCCTCAACACATCTATTTTCCAACCTGTGTGGCTCCAGCTGTTGCAAAACTACAACTCCCAGCATGCCCGGATGGCCAACGGGTTGTAGTTTTGCAATAACTGAAGGCAGACTGTTGGAAAAACACTACATTATAGGGTTGTCCCATCTGAAACCCCTAGGTATTAGCCCTGGTCCTTGGGATAGTGATGTAGTTATCCTGCAGTGGCCACTGCAGGGTAAATGTGGTATTACACAATGTACGATCAGGGAAGCTGAATACTATGAAAGAAATGTGTTCAGCTTCCTAAACACATCTATTACCGGAGTTTTCCAAATTGTGTGCCTCCAGCTGTTGCAAAAGTACAACTGCCAGCATGCCCAAAATGATAAATCACTTCTTATTCTAGTATTTGGGCATGCTGGGATTTGTAGCCTTGTAAAAGCTGGAGACAGACTGGTTGGAAACACTATAATACACTATGTATGATCAGGGAAGCTGAATGCTATGAAAGAAAATGTGTTCAGCTTCCTAAACACATCTAATACCAGTGTTTTCCAATGCCGTTGGCTGTCCGGGCATGCTGGGAGTTACTCCGGGCAGCTCTGGTTACTTCTGTGGTGTAGTTATCCTGCGGTGGCCACTACAGGTGAAATGTGGTATTGCACAATATACGATCAGGGAAGCTGAATATTATGAAAGAAATGTGTTCAGCTTCCAATACACATCTAATACCAGTGTTTTCCATATTGTGTGCCTCCAGCTGTTGTAAAACTACAAATCCCAGCATGCCCGGAAAAAATGTAGTCTTGTAAAAGCTGGAGACAGATTGGTTGGAAACACTATAATACACAATGTTTGATCAGGGAAGCTGAATGTTATGAAAGAAAATGTGTTCAGCTTCCTAAACACATCTAATACCAGTGTTTTCCAACCTATGTGCCCCCAGCCGTTGGCTGTCCGGGCATGCTGGGAGTTGTAGCTTTGCAACAGCTGGAGGCAGACTGTTTGAAAAACCCTGCATTATATGGTTGTCCCATCTAAAACCCCTAGCGATCAGCTCTGGTTACTGCGGTGGTGTAGTTATCCTGCAGTGACCACTACAGGGGAAATGTGGTATTACATGTCTTCTAATGAAATAATTGGTTATCTATACAGTAAGGTCCTCCAGTTCGATTCTTTACAGTATATTTCCAGTCCTCCAAAAAGAGAGGGGTCCATGGATTTAGGGGTGCGTTTAGGTCCAGTGATCTTGCGGTGAGTAGCAGGGAATATCTGCTATGTTAGAGACCGCAAGGCTTTGGCCTAGTGAATCGTCGTGTAAGCTGCGGAGGTCCTACCTCTTCCAGAGTCAGAGCAACCCAAGAGAGATTCTGCTTGCTTGGCAGCACAGGAACAAGAGAGAGAGATTAATGGCTGCAGCTCCCTTATATGGGCAGGGGGCTGAGCCGTTTTAGATTGGTCCATACAGCTGTCACTCACTGTTACAATGGATTGCGGGTGATCACATGACTAAACCACCAAAGGTCCTGTAGCAAAACCATAGAGTTCTAACCTAATCACGTGACCCGCAGGTCCTGCTACGCTTGAATAGGTAGATAACTAAATACATACATATATCTATACTTATATTTATAAGAACTTCTATACAGTTATAGACTAACTGAGGGGTGACAAGGGGATAACTATAGGAGAGGGACCCCGACGTTCCTAGGGACTCTGACTATGGGGACCTCTACAAAGGTAACGTATAAAATACGGTACCGGGACACCACAAATATAAAATAGAATTAAAAAAATTACACTATATTCACATGGATTCAATGCACAGAATATGAACAGATTTGTTTCACTCGCTTACTCATCGCATTACGTTGCAAATTATTTCCTGGTTTATACGAAGTTGTTGAACTTAGCCGTTAATAACATCTGGTTTTAAAATGCAATTTCACATAAAATAAAATAAAATGGCTGTAAAATTTTATTTATCTCTGTACATACTGAATAATTCCAAATTGTTCATTCATCAATATTAGTTAAATGACCACTGGAAAAAAAATAAAAAAAAAAATAAAAAATAATAAAAAATCATGTACTCTGTAATCTCTTCATATAGTATCGAGAAAATCAATCAAACGCTGTAATATCTCCAATGAAATTGACTACATAAATATGATGAGCGCAGCATCGGGCCAGGAGAAAATAAATCCTCCGACTCCGGCCATGTTAAGGGAGAAGGAAAAGCAAATCAATGCGTCGCTAGCGGGAGATCAAAGTATTTCGGAATTGTATATTGTGCTCTGTATGTATATAGATTGGACAGAAAGGAAACAGTCAGGACGCGCTCACACGGCAGAAATTCCACATGAATTTTTCATGTGGAATTCCGCCTAAATTTATTTAAAATTTTTTTTTGTAAATCAACTGGTGCCAGAAAGTTAAACAGATTTGTAAATTACTTAATCCTTCCAGTACTTATCAGCTGCTGTATAAGGCTGGGTTCACATCACGTTTTTGCCATACTGTTTGCAATCCGCTTTTCTAAAGAAAACCGTATGGCAAAAAAATGGATGGAACAGTATGGGAAAAAGTAAACCGCATACTGTTTTTAAAAGTTTTTAAAAATACAGTTCCGTCCGTTTTTACAAAAAAAAAAAAAAATACATACTCTTCTGAAAATGTTGACTATTTTTAATGGGAGGGGTCTTGGGTGGGGACTTTAGGATGTAAATGCGCATGTTCAAAGTAGAAACCGTATACAGTTTCCCATATGGAACCGTATACATGTGCGTTTCCCATTGAGGTCCATGTTAAAAAAAAAAAAAACATATGCGGCCGCAGTACGTTTTTTTTTTTTTATACTTTTTATTTTCAATTCATTTAACATACAACTTTATACACTGTTACAATTGGCTAGGTTCAGACATTGCAATAAAATAGAAAGAATGGGAAAGACGAGAAGAAGGAAGAAGAATAAAAAAAATAAAAAAATAAATAATAAAGTTTTTAAACCGGAGACAAAACCGTGAACCACGGTTTTGAGTACGGGAGAAAAACATATTGCAAGCAAACTGTCCGCAACCGGATGCATCCGGGTGCATACGGTTTTCAATTATTTGTTTATGTATACGGTTTTCAATAAAGTTCCATACGTTTTCAATAATGAAAACGTATACGGGAAACGTACTTGAAAAACATGGTGTGAACCCAGTCTAATACAGAGGAAGTTCTTTTCTTTCTGAATTTATTTTCTGTCTGCCCCCAGTGCTCTCTGCTGACACCTCTGTACAGATCAGGAACTGTACAGAGCAGGATAGGGTTTGCTATGGGGATTTGCTCCTACTATGGACAGTTCCTGACATGGACAGAGGTGTCAGCAGAGAGCACTGTGGTCAGACAGAAAATAAATTAAAAAAGTAAAGAACTTCCTCTGGAGCATACAACAGCTGATAAGTACTGGAAGGATTACATTTTTACATAAAATTAATTTACAAATCTGTATAACCGTCTGGCACCAGTTGATTAAAAAAAAAAAATGTTTTCCACCGGAGTACCCCCTTTAACCCCTTAACGACGCAGGACGTATATTTACGTCCTGCGCCGGCTCCCGCGATATGAAGCGGGATGGCGCCGCGATCCCGCATCATATCACGTGGGTCCCGGCGCTAATCAACGGCCGGGACCCGCGGCTAATACCACACATCGCCGATCACGGCGAAGTGCGGTATTAACCCTTTAGAAGCGGCGGTCAAAGCTGACCGCCGCTTCTAAAGTGAAACTGAAAGTATCCCGGCTGCTCAGTCGGGCTGTTCGGGACCGTCGCGGTGAAATCGCGGCGTCCCGAACAGCTGATCGGACACCGGGAGGGCTCTTACCTGCCTCCTCGGTGTCCGATCGACGAATGACTGCTCCGTGCCTGAGATCCAGGCAGGAGCAGTCAAGCGCCGATAATGCTGATCACAGGCGTGTTAATGCACGCCAGTGAGCAGGATGAGAGATCAGTGTGTGCAGTGTTATAGGTCCCTATGGGACCTATAACACTGCAAAAAAAAAGTAAAAAAAAAGTGTTAATAAAGGTCATTTAACCCCTTCCCTAATAAAAGTTTGAATCACCCCCCTTTTCCCATAAAAAAAAATAAAACAGTGTAAAAAAAAAAATAAATAAACATATGTGGTATCGCCGCGTGCGTAAATGTCCGAACTATAAAAATATATCATTAATTAAGCCGTACGGTCAATGGCGTACGCGCAAAAAAATTCAAAATTCCAAAAAAGCGTATATTGGTAACTTTTTATAACATTAAAAATGAATAAAAAGTGATCAAAAAGTCAGATCAAAACAAAAATCATACCAATAGAAACTTCAGATCACGGCGCAAAAAAATGAGTCCTCATACCGCCCCATACATGGAAAAATAAAAAAGTTATAGGGGTCAGAAGATGAAATTTTTAAACGTATAAATTTTCCTGCATGTAGTTATGATTTTTTCCAGAAGTGCGACAAAATCAAACCTATATAAGTAGGGTATCATTTAATCGTATGGACCTACAGAATAAAGATAAGGTGTCATTTTTACCGAAATATGCACTGCGTAGAAACGGAAGCCCCCAAAAGTTACAAAATGGCGTTTTTTTTTCGATTTTGTCGCACAATGATTTTTTTTCCGTTTCGCCGTGCATTTTTGGGTAAAATGACTAATGTCACTGCAAAGTAGAATTGGCGACGCAAAAAATTAGCCTTAATATGGATTTTTAGGTGGAAAATTGAAAGTGTTATGATTTTTAAAAGGTAAGGAGGAAAAAACGAAAGTGCAAAAACGGAAAAACCCTGAGTCCTTAAGGGGTTAAAGGGGTATTCCAGGAAAAAACTTTTTTTTATATATCAACTGGCTCCAGAAAGTTAAACAGATATGTAAATGACTTCTATTAAAAAATCTTAATCCTTTCAGTACTTATGAGCTTCTGAAGTTGAGTTGTTCTTTTCTGTCTCAGTGCTCTCTGATGACATGTATCTCGGGAACCGCCCAGTTTAGAACAAAATCCCCATAGCAAACCTCTTCTAAACTGGGCGTTTTCCCGAGACACGTGTCATCAGAGAGGACTTAGACAGAAAAGAACAACCTTAACTTCAGAAGCTTATATGTACTGAAATGATTAAGAGTTTTTAATAGAAGTAATTTACAAATCTGTTTACATTTCTGGAGCCAGTTGATAGCTATATATATATATATATATATATATATATATATATATATATATATATATTATATATATATATATATAAAAGTTTTTTCCTGGATAACCCCTTTAACTTTAATGCTGCAAGGATATCCACACAGCAGAATTTTCGCAACTGACGTTCCACTGTGGAAATTCCGCATATTGCGGCTTGGAAAAATATAAGTCTGGTCTTATATTTTTCCAGACTTCGGCTGCGGAATCCCATTGAAGTCAATGGTGCTTGATTTCTGCCCCTGCTGAAATTGTTCCGCGCAAAGAAAGAACGTGTTCATTCTTTGCACGGAAGTCCGCGAGCATTGCATAGCCGTCAATGGTGACGGTGCAGTGTAGCGCGGTCCTACCGGCAAAGTATTTTCGGTGGCGGCCCCCAGATGGAATCTCCGCTCGCGGAATTCCGCGAGCGGAGATTCCATCTGGGGGCAGCCACCGCAATTTTTTTCCAGGCCGCAATATGCGGAATTTCCACAGTGGAACGTCAGTTGCGAAAATTCTGCTGTGTGGATATCCTTGCAGAATCCCATTAAAGTTAAAGGGGTTATCCAGGAAAAAACTTTTATATATATATATATATATATATATATATATATCAACTGGCTCCAGAAAGTTAAACAGATTTGTAAATTACTTCTATTAAAAACTCTTAATCCTTTCAGTACTTATAAGCTTCTGAAGTTAAGGTTGTTCTTTTCTGTCTAAGTGCTCACTGATGACATGTGTCTCGGGAAACGCCCAGTTAAGAAATTGTTCCACACAAAGAAAGAACGTGTTCATTCTTTGCACGGAAGTCCGCGAGCATTGCATAGCCGTTAATGGTGATGGCGCAGTGTAGCGCGGTCCTACCGGCAAAGTATTTTCGATGGCTGCCCCAGATGGAATCTCCGCTCCGCGGAGATTCCATCTGGGGGCAGCCACCGAAAATACTTTGCAATGTGAACACACCCTAAGATAGTGAATTAAATGGTGCTGCTGAGCACAGATGTGTCCTGATCGGCACCCTTATTGTTTTTGGCATATCATTGGCCCATTCTAAGTGCCGCCTGTCCGCCCCATCCCCTGTCCGGGCTTCTGTCTCTCCGTATAAAGTAACAATTTGATTAAAGTAAAAAAGCTGCAGTTTTCTATCACGGTCAATTTTTCTCAACTCATGAATCTTCGTCTGCAGATAAAGTCGGAGCGGCAGTAAATCTTCCCCTAAAATGTGCGGAGCTGCAGTCCAGAAAAGGATGAAGTCTGCAATTTATTGTGTATTTGTGTTGGTTATGATAGGTGGGAGTTTATCGGTACTCGGGAAGAACGTTGATTGCGATATATCAAGGCGAAGGATGGAAGTGTATGCGCGGCAAATCACCCGAAAAATTACATCGATTAAAGGCCAATAATACTGGGAGGCATCCAGGGAAAAATATAATGTATGTAAATATATATATATATATATATATATATATATATATATATATATATATATAAAAAGATATATAAAAAAAAAAAAAATATATATATATATATATATATATATATATATATATATATATGATTAAAGGGGTATTCCAGGCCAAAACTTTTTTTATATATCAACTGGCTCCGGAAAGTTAAACAGATTTGTAAATGACTTCTATTAAAAAAATCTTAATCCTTCCAATAGTTATTAGCTTCTGAAGTTGAGTTACTGTTTTCTGTCTAACTGCTCTCTGATGACTCATGTCCCGGGAGCTGTCCTCCAGCTCCTATGGGGATATTCTCCCATCATGCACAGCTCCCGGGACGTGACATCATCATTGAGCAGTTAGACAGAAAACTTCAGAAGCTAATAACTATTGGAAGGATTAAGATTTTTTTTAATAGAAATAATTTACAAATCTGTTTAACTTTCCGGAGCCAGTTGATATATAAAAAAAAAAGTTTTTGCCTGGAATACCCCTTTAAATAATAAATAAATAAAATGCCTGTAAAAAAAAAAAAAAAATATATATATATATATTTTTTTTTTTAAGATATAAAAAAAACTATAAAAAAAAAATAATAATAAAAAAGAAGAAGAAATGATTTAAAAAATGCAGAATGTTATTCAGTTTGACTGACATATGTTCATGAATCTCCAGGATCTACCCTAATGGTAACTAATGTGCTTCCATTATCACAGACACCCCAAAAACAGTGCCAGCAGATAGGACCCCCATAAACATTGCAATGAATTGAATCCTTATAAACAATGCAGCAGCTGAGCCCCCATATACAGTGTCAGAAGAGTGAATCCCTATATGCAGTGCCATCAGAGTCGACTCCTATAAAGGGACCAATGGTCAGAGCCCCAATATACAGTGCCAGCAAATTAAACTCCAATAAACAGTGCCAGAAGAGTGACCCCTATAAACAGTTCCAGCAGTGGGGATCCCAGGGGTACTCCGGTGAAAAACTTTTTTTTTTTTTTTTAATCAACTGGTGCCAGAAAGTTAAACAGATATGTAAATTACTTCTATTAAAAAATCTTAATCCTTCCTGTACTTATTAGCTGCTGAATACTACAGTGGAAATTATTTTCCGTTTGAAACACAGAGCTCTCTGCTGACATCACGAGCACAGTGCTCTCTGCTGACATCTCTGTCCATTTTAGGAACTGCCACCGTAAAAGGAAATCCCCGTAGCAAACATATTCTGTTCTGGATAGTTCCTAAAATGGACAGATATGTCAGCAGAGAGCACTGTGGTCGTGATGTCAGCAGAGAGCTCTGTGTTTCAAACAGAAAATAATTTCCACTGTAGTATTCAGCAGCTAATAAGTACAGGAAGGATTAAGATTTTTTAATAGAAGTCATTTACAAATCTGTTTAACTTTCTGGCACCAGTTGATTAAAAAAAAAAAAGTTTTTCACCAGAGTACCCCTTTAAAACAGTAAAAATTTGGAGAAGCCCTTTTAACATCTATAAACAGTGCCAGAAGACACAAATCCTATAACCAGTACCAATAAAGAGTATCCCTATAAACAGTGCCAATTAAGAGATCCTCTGTAAACAGTGCCAGCAGAGATTACTATATAAATAGTGCCAGAGGGAGGACACCAAGAAACAGTGCTAATAGAGTGGACCCTTATTAGCAATGTCAGCAGGGGGACCCCTATAAATAGAGCTAGAAAGGAAACCCCTATTAACAGTGCCAGCGGAGTTGACTCCCAAAAACAGTGCAGGCAGAATGTAAGCCGTTAAACAGTACTAATGAAGAGAACCCCTCTAAAGAGTGCCAGCAGATTGACCCCTATAAACAGTGCCAGCAGAGTGACCCCCTAGAAACAGTGCCAGCAGATTGACCCCTATAAACAGTTGATTGCCCCATTGCCCCCGACTCCCCCCCTCCCACTGGATCCACCACTGGTAGGCACCTGACCCGTACAGAGTGTGTATAGTGACTTTAGGGGGCCTTAAATGGGCACTGTCAAAATGAAAAACTTTTTATATGTTGTACACCTTGGCAAAACATAAATCTTTCTAATATACTTCATAAAAAATGTATCTCCATTTTATAGATGTACTAGCTGAGTACTCGGCGTTGCCCGGTTTTTCCTTCCTCACCCTCATCCTCATCCTTGGGGAGGAAAATCAACAAAGGAAGAAGCTTTTGACTTCATATCCTGTCCTGATATATTGTTGTCATATCCCAACCTCATATCCCGTCCTCATACCCCAACCTTCTATCCCGTCCTCCTATCTGGTGCTCCTATCCCGTCCTCCTATCCCGACCTCCTATCCCGACCTCCTTTCTCGTCCTCCTATCCCATCCTCCTATCCCGTGCTCCTTTCTCATCCTCGTATTCCGACCTTCTATCCCGTCCTCCTATCCTGTCCTCCTATCCAGTCCTCCTATCTCGTCCTCATATCCCGACCTCCTATCCCGACCTCCTATCCCGTCCTCCTATCCCGTCCTCCTTTCTCGTCCTCATATCCCAACCTCCTATCCCGACCTCCTATCCCGTCCTCCTATCCCATCCTCCTTTCTCGTCCTCATATCCCAACCTCCTATCCCGTTCCTCCTATCCCATCCTCCTTTCTTGTCCTCATATCCTGACCTCCTATCCTGACCTCCTATCCCATCCACCTATCCCGTCCTTCTATCCCTTCCTCCTATCCCTTCCTCCTATCCCATCCTCCTATCTCGTTCTCCTATCCCGACCTCCTATCCCAACCTCCTATCCCGTCCTCCTATCCCGTCCTCCTTTCTCGTCCTCATATCCAGTCCTCCTATCCCGTCCTCCTTTCTCGTCCTCATATCCAGTCCTCCTATCCCGTCCTCCTATCTCATCCTCCTATCCCGACCTCCTATCCCAACCTCCTTTCCCGTCCTCCTATCCCGTCCTCCTTTCTCGTCCTCATATCCAGTCCTCCTATCCCGTCCTCCTTTCTCGTCCTCATATCCAGTCCTCCTATCCCGTCCTCCTATCTCATCCTCCTATCCCGACCTCCTATCCCGACCTCCTATCTCGACCTCCCATCGCTTCCTCATATCCTGACCTGTAATATGTGTACCAGGTATTGAAATATCTCCAGCCGTTTGGAAGTTATGCAGTAACATATATTTCCCATAGACTTGTATGGGACTTTAAACATAAGCCCCGCCCCTGGCAAATGGGGGTGAGTAAGGGTTAAATCACCTATCCTATGTTTGTTGTTGACATATAAGTAACATGTGGCCAGGTTTCATGTTAATATCTTTAGCCGTTTGGAAGTTTTTGTGGAACATACACACATACATACATACATACACACATACATACACATATACATACATACACACACACGCGTTGAGTTTTATATATATATAGATTTAATCATGAAAAAAAAAAAAAAAAGAAAGAAAAAAAAGACCACCAGGGGTTCCCACACCATCCAAAAGATAATCCTGTCCGACTGCAGCATTATCTTTGTCCCAGCTGGAGCACAGGCTGGAAATAGAACTCCTCTGTGCTCACTCCTGTCCTATCAGACTACAGCAAGAAAACAGAGAGGAAGGGGTTACAGAGCAGCCTGCAGTGATTAAATGAAAAGACCCAGCACAGCACGAAGGAAGTGAATGCATGGTGAGTGAGGGCGGGCTCAGTGCTTGCCTCGGGCACGCCCCTCCCTGAGCAGTGGATGTCAGAATGAGTGAGCAGCAGAACAGATGGATTTTTGAGCCTAATACAGAACCTATGCACATAAAAAAAAGACATGCAAAGAATCTGTATGACCTAGTGAGGAACGTATAGGAGCAGTATGTTTTTATTTTAATTTTTTGTGTGAAATAGGGAACAATTTAATGGTGGGCATTTAGGTCAGGGTATGTATGCCCCTGCGGTGCTAGGGGCTAGCAGGTGTTAAATTTGGCCCTTTCCAAGGGTGGTGATTGAGTGTTTTAAGTGGTATCAGTTTTCCCTCTTGCCCTGTCCCATACTTCCCCCTAGAAAAACTTTAGTCCTTCTCTTACCCCTCCTTTTGGGATCGGTTTAGTTCCGCCCTCCCTCCCTGATGTGGAAGTTCCTTATGGAGTTCTACATTATTTGCTATAAGAAACAGTTAAGAAAACCAGGTTCATCATATAGACACTTACTGAATATCCCCAGCCAGGGATGGTAAATCTTTGCTTACTCTTTTATGTATTTCGTTTGCAGGGGCTTCATTTTATATCAGGATGCTTTCTAAATAAATAGATTAATAAATAAATAAATAAACAAATAATCAATACAAATAATTAAATAAATAAGAGAATAATTAAATAAATTAATAAATGCATAATAAATAATTGGGCAAATTAATGCTTTCTAAATAAATAAATAAATAGAAATACGAATGTAAATAAATAAATTAATTAATAATAGAAGAAATAAATAAGTAATGAATAAAAATAGATAAATAAATAAGTAAATAAATACATAAATAAATAATTGGGCAAATAAATCACTTATTAATAAAATAAATAAATTAATCAATAAATAAGTAATTTTAAAAATGAATAGATAAAATAATACATTCATAAATAATCAATAAAAATAAGTAAATAAATAAATAATAGAACAAATAAACAAGTAATTAATAAAAAAAAATAGATAAATTAATAAATACATAAACAATAATTTGGCAATTAAATGGTTTCTAAATAAATAAATAATCAATAAAAAAAGTAAATAAAAATAAATAAATAAATAGAACAAATAAATAAATAATTAATACAAAATATCATCGATAAATAAACACATAAATGAATAATTGGACAAATAAATCATTAATTAATCATTTTTTTTTTAAATAAATAAATAACTAAATAATCAAATAAATAAGTGATTTAAAAAATGAATAGATAAATAAATAAATAATTGTTTCAGTACTAGTCGACAGTGAATTGTTCACCCAGTGTCAATGTTGCGTGGTGCAGCACCGCACTTCTTAAAGGAAATCTGTCATCAGTATCACCCGCAATAACCTGTCATACAGGTGATACTGATAAAAATTATACTTATGGCGTCCGGAACCACCACACCTTTCTCCCTGATCACGTGGGGGTTATACATATGCATGAGCAGGGCGGAGAGCCTACCCGGCCGAAGATTACGTCAGAGTGCCCGATGCTCGGGTCCAAGCTCCGCCCATGCCCCAAGGACCTAATTTGCATACCCCGAAAAAAGAGTAATGATGGCGTGGTGGTTCTGGATGCCGTAAGTATAATTTTGATCAGTATCACCCGCACTACGAGCCTATATGACAGGTTAGTGCGGTTGATACTGATGACAGATTTTCTTTAAAGGGGTTATCCAGGAAAAAACTTTTTTTTAAATATATATATATATATATATATATATATATATATATATATATATATATATATCAACTGGCTCCAGAAAGTTAGACAGATTTGTAAATTACTTCTATTAAAAAATCTTAATCCTTTCAGTACTTATGAGCTTCTGAAGTTAAAGGGGTACTCCGCCCCTAGACATCTTATCCCCTATAGGGGATAAGATGTCTAGGGGCGGAGTACCCTTTTAAGGTTGTTCTTTTCTGTCTAAGTGCTCTCTGATGACACCTGTCTCGGGAAAGGCCCAGTTTAGAAGCAAATCCCCATAGCAAACCTCTTCTAAACTGGGCGTTTCCCGAGACACATGTCATCAGAGAGCACTTAGACAGAAAAGAACAACCTTAACTTCAGAAGCTCATAAGTACTGAAAGGATTAAGATTTTTTTAATAGAAGTAATTTACAAATCTGTTTAACTTTCTGGAGCCAGTTGATATATATATATATATATATATATATATATATATATATATATATAAATATTTTTCCTGGAACACCCCTTTAAATCTACATTGAGCCCAGGTCTAAGTCACGGGAAAGTCAACTTGTCTCCTGTGAGATGTGATTGACAGAGGCATGTCCTACTATAGTCAGCTGAAGCTTCCCGCAGCCACATTAGGTTACACACAATGGGGGGAGATTTATTAAGACTGGCGTTTCACACTTCAGTTTTAGATGGAAGTTTGTGCCCCTATAGATTGCACTCCCAGCACCAAGAATTCTTCCATGGATGTCTATCTATACATAGACGAACCCTAAGCAATAAACATGACTATTCCGGGTTTAATGAGTCGGATCCATTTGATTGATGCCTTTATGAAAAGTTAGACAGGCGGAAGAGATTTTAACAAATTCTTGACTATCTCCCTTGAAAAAATAAAAGAATATCTATATATTTTCTTTAGGTATAAATTATGGCTGCCGGTCACATTATCACATTATCGCTCTTAAATGACTTCTAAAAATAACGTTTAATTTGCCTGAAATAAAGAAGGTATTTGTAAAATCTAGACGGAGATATAAAAAGATGACAAAATGATTATGAACAAAAGCTTGAAATTGTATTTATACTGTTGTTTTCTAGCGGGGGGGGGGGCCTTATAATAAGTATTGGCTCCTCAAGTATTGGATCCTCACTTGGCCCAGCGATGACTGCAGCAAACGTTATGGAAAGTGGATTCCGATCCAGCACTGCTAAAAATCATAGACAACACGCCACCGTGCCCCGCGCTCATCAGCTCGAATGGACGCGTTTCGAGCGCATGCGCTCGAAACGCGTCCATTTGAGCTGAAGAGCGTGTGGCACGGTGGCGTGTTGTCTCCATTATGATGTTATTTTAAATGGGATCGCAATATACTTCACCTTCTTAACAGTGCTGGATCGGAATCTACTTTCCATACTGTTTCCTTCAGTCCTATTGCCTATATCCGGCTCCCCACCAATGCAGTCGTCTTTACCGATATTGGTAATAGAATGGGTCGTTCTATAGAGGTCCCTGGTACTTGCGCGCCACTGCCACAACAAGTCACATCCCGAAATGTCTTTCCTCCTAGGTTTTCCACCATCAGCTGTGAGCAGTAGTATAGAAAAGTGAAAGTGTTGAGGAACCACTAGACTCACAAAATGGTCACAAAATGGAGACCACGTGAATACATTAAACATGGTCAACATGATAATCAGGGCTCAAGTCCTGCAGTAAATGTAAGTAAATTTCCAGGACCGGATGGATTACACCCCAGAGTTCATGATATTTAGGAATGCTCTGGTGTCTGGTATTGTGCTGAGGCGAATGTGGTACCATGCTTCAAAAAGGGCTCTAAGTCTTCCCCAGGTATTTATAGATATAAATAATATATATTTATTAATGATATAGAGGATTGCATTAATAGCTCTGTTTCTATCTTTGCAGATGACACCAAAATTACACAGTCTATAGAGGATGTGCAGAAGGTACACGATGATTGGATAGACTAAGTGTCTGGGCATCTACTGGGCAAATGAGGCTCAATGTGGATAAATGTAAAGTCATGCATCTGGGGACTAAAAACCTGCAGCATCGTATGTCTTAGGGGGTTAAACTGGGAGAGTCCCTGGTAGAGAAGGATCAGGTGACTTGTAGATCATAGACTACAGAACAGCACAATGTCAGGCAGCTGCTTCTAAGGCCGCAGGATATTGTCATGTATCAAAAGGCATGGACTCGAGGGACAGGGACATAATACTCCCCCTTTATAAAGCATTGGTACAGTCTATAGTCTATAATACTACCCCTTTATAAAGGATTGGTACAGTCTATAGTCTATAATACTCCCCCTTTATAAAGCATTGGTACAGTCTATAGTCTATAATACTCCCCCTTTATAAAGCATTGGTACGGCCTCACCTGGAATATGCTGTTCAGTTTTGGTCACCAGGCCATAAAACGGACGTTGCGGAGCTAGAGAAGGTGCAGAGACGCATGACTAAACTAATATGGGGCATGGAACATCTCAGCTATGAGGAAAGGTTAAAAGAATTACATTTATTTAGTCTCGAGAAGAAACATTTAAAGGGGGGATATGATCAATGTATTTAAGTATATAAAGGCCCTTACAAAAAATATGGAGAAATACTGTTCCAGGTTAAACCCCCTCAAAGGACAAGTCTGGAGAAGAAAAGGTTTAGTGTGAAGGGGCGACACACCTTCTTTACCATAAGAACTGTGAACTTATGGAACAGTCTACCTCAGGAACTGGTCACAGCAGGAACAATTGAAAGCTTTAAAACAGGGTTAGATACATTCCTGGAACAAAACAACATTAATACATATGTATAGATATAAAATCCCATCCCTTCCCCATTATCCCACCATACACCTTCCTTCAGTTCCCTGGTTGGACTTGATGGACATGTGTCTTTTTTCAACCATAATAACTATGTAACTATGTAATGTGTTGGGTGAGTTTCTTCACTTTTTTCCCCAGGACTTGACTCCTGATTGTAATCATACATAAGTATCCTCATATCTCATGATCTCTGCTTTAAATGGACACTCTCATTTATACTGATTTTTGCATTGCACTCCTTATGGTAAATAAAATCTTTCTAATGTACTTTGTAAAAAAAAAAAAAAAGGTTTTCTATATTTTATTTGTGTTTAACCCCTTAAGGACCAGGCCATTTTACACCTTAGGACCAGAGCGTTTTTTGAACATCTGACCACTGTCACTTTAAGCATTAATAATTCTGGAATGCTTTTAGTTATCATTCTGATTCCGAGATAGTTTTTTCGTGACATATTCTACTTTAACATGGTGGTAAATTTTTGTGGTAATTTGCATCCTTTCTTGGTGAAAAATCCCAAAATTTTATGAAAAAAATTAAAATTTTGCATTTTTCTAACTTTGAAGCTCTCTGCTTGTAAGGAAAATAAATATTCCAAATATATTTTTTTTTATTCACATTTCCAATATGTCTGCTTTACTTTACTTCATAAAATTGACAAGTTTTTACTTTTGGAAGACACCAGAGGGTTTCATATTTCAGCATCAATTTTCCAATTTTTCACAAAATTTTCAAACTCACTATTTTTCAGGGACCAGTTCAGGTTTGAAGTGGATTTGAAGGGTCTTCATATTAGAATTACCCCATAAAAGACCCCATCATAAAAACTGCACCCCCCAAAGTATTCAAAATGACATTCAGTCAGCATTTTAACGCTTTAGGTGTTTCACAGGAATAGCAGCAAAGTGAAGGAGAAAATTCACAATCTTCATTTTTTACACTCGCATGTTCTTGTACACCCAATTATTGAATTTTTACAAAGGGTAAAAGGAGAAAATGTATAATTGTATTTGTAACCCAATTTCTCTCGAGTAAGCACATACCTCATATGCCTATGTAAAGTGTTTGGCGGGCGCAGTAGAGGGCTCAGAAGCGAAGGAGCGACAAGGGGATTTTGGAGAGTACGTTTTTCTGAAATGGTTTTTGGGGGGCATGTTGCATTTAGGAAGACCCTATGGTGCCAGAACAGCAAAAAAAAAACACATGGCATACCATTTTGGAAACTAGACCCCTTGAGGAACGTAACAAGGAATAAAGTGAGCCTTAACTTAATACCTCACAGGGGTTTCACGACTTTTGCATATGTAAAAAAAAAAAAAAAAATTTCCACTAAAATGTGTTTCCCCCCAAATTTCTCATTTTTGCAAGGGTTAATAGCAGAAAATACCCCCCAAAATTGGTAACCCCATCTCTTCTGAGTATGGAGGTACCCCATAAGTTGACCTGAAGTGCACTACGGGCGAACTACAATGCTCAGAGGAGAAGGAGTCATATTTGGCGTTTTGAGAGCAAATTTGGCTCGGGGGGCATGTCGCAATTAGGAAGCCCCTATGGTGCCAGAACAGCAAAAAAAAAAAAACACATGACATACCATTTTAGAAACTAGACCCCTTGAGGAAAGTAACAAGGATTAAAGTGAGCCTTAATACCCCACAGGGGTTTCATGACTTTTGCATATGTAAAAAAAATAATAATTTTCCACTAAAATGTGTGTTTCCCCCCCCCCCAAATTTCACATTTTTGCAAGGGTTAATAGCAGAAAATACCCCCCAAAATTTGTAACCCCATCTCTTCTGAGTATGGAGGTACCCCATAAGTGCACCTGAAGTGCACTACGGGCGAACTACAATGCTCAGAAGAGAAGGAGTCATATTTGGCTTTTTGAGAACAAATTTTGCTCGGGGGGCATGTCGCATTTAGGAAGCCCCTATGGTGCCAGAACAGCAAAAACCCTCCTCATGGCATACCATTTTGGAAACTAGACCCCTTGAGGAACGTAACAAGGAATAAAGTGAGCCTTAATACCCCACAGGGGTTTCATGACTTTTGCATAGGTAAAAAAATATTTTTTTTCCCCTAAAATGTGTGTTTCCCCCCAAATTTCACATTTTTGCAAGGGTTAATAGCAGAAAAGACCCCCCCCCAAAAAAAATTTGTAACCCCATAATATGGGGTACAGTGGGCAAGAAAATTATAAATTATAATAAAAAAGGATATATTCCCAGAATGATGACCCAGAGCATAGCCAAAACTAAAAAAAAAAATATGCCCACCCCAAACCCTATGCTCTGAATCATCATTCTGGGAATCTGATGTGTGTGGCCGTCCCTAACCTGTTGCCTCAAATAAGCACCCGCTCAAGTGGAGAGAGAGCGCTGCGCATTTGAGGCAACATAAAAAAGTCCCCGATGATAGTGACTCAGTGACCTATGACCCATTTTTGAAAAAACACCCCCAGTGGTCTTATCAGGTATTTTTATTTTTTCAGTTTTTTTTGGGCAATTTAGTGGTTTTAGGAGGTTAACAATTTGGAATGTACTCTGAACTTGGTACATTGGTCAAATTATGGAAAATTAAACTGGAAGTGTGATACTCCCTGAAGCAGCCTATGCAGAGGCCGGGATTATCTGGCCAAGTGTCGCACTGATACGTGGTGTCCTTCCGTATCCCCCTCCTGCTACACACTCTGCATTTTTCTGGGATCGTCCCATCCTTCCAGTGTTGGGGATCACACCTGGAAAGTGTTGGCCTGGGACGATCCTGGCGCCTATAACTGCAGACCCTTGGGAAATCCGGCCTGCTCTTTCCAGGTCGCCAAAGATCAGGAACCTTAGGACTTCTTTTTGGTACTGGAGGAATGTCCCTCTGTTGCCAGTGTACTGGGATAGTAGGAAAGTGTTGTACATGGCAACCTGTACCATGTGGACCGCAACTTTTTTGTACCATGCCCGTGTTTTCCGCTTGGCGTTGTATGGCTTAAGGACTTGATCTGAGAGATCAACTCCCCCCCATATACCGATTGTAGTCCAGAATACAATCGGGCTTGAGGACCGGTCCCAAGGTACCTCGCACAGGGACAGGGGTGCTGCCATTCCCATGAATAGTGGTGAGTATAAGGACATCCCTCTTATCCTTATACCTGATCAACAACAGGTTATCATGGGTGAGGGCACAGGACTCACCCTTGGGGATAGGCGTCTGGACCAAATTTAGAGGGAGGCCTCTCTGTTTTTTCCGCACGGTCCCACAAGTGGACATGGATCTGGCGGAAAGGGATGTGAACAGAGGGATGCTGGTATGAAAGTTGTCCACGTACACGTGGTAACCCTTATCCAGCAATGGGTGCACAAGCTCCCAAACGATTTTCCCGTGTAGGGTGCAGCCTTAGTCAATCATAGCTCCTCTCACACTTAAATACCGTTTACTGTTGGTTGCAGAGTGAGGGAGGAAGTTCTCCCCTGTATGGCTTCAGATGATGTCACGCCTGCTGGGGAACGCCCCTTTCCTGTCTGACCTGACCGAGACTGAGCAGAAAATACAGAGCAATATCAAGGTAGAAAAATAAAAAATAAAATAAATAAAGGCAGGGGGCGGGCTTTATCATGATGGGGCAGTGACCTGGGGGGATTATAACATTCATCAAGTTAATGAGAGGTACAGTGCAAGTGATATGTCTTATTTATAATTCATAACATTATATACAAACATATTGTGCCTTAACATCTTAATTAAGGGATGTCTCACTCACCCACATGGAGTTCTACGTCACAAGCGGCATCACGCGAGTACCGCTTGTAAACAATTCAATTGTGCAGTGCAGGAAGCCGCTTCTGGCACTGAGCGCCTCCCCGCCCTTCGCTCATATCATAGACATACACAGATGCCGTACGCATTATATGACCAGTGTAACGTGATCAGCTACTCACGGTCACGAGATCCAAGGTCCATAGCTAGCGATTATGCGGCTCGTACTTGAATCGCCGATAAGTGTTAGACACTAATCCTCTATCCTCAAGGTAGGAGATTAGTGTCTGATCGCAGAGGGTCCGACTGCTGGAAACCCCCATTATCTCCCGTACAGGGATCCGGCATGACCGCGGCTCTGTGCGGCTCATTCGCATGTCATCAACCTCACTGAGTGTGACAACTCCCCCTCTCCATACAGCTCTGTGGGAGAGGTGGGGATGTACGAACAGGATGTTTGTCAATTACAACGTCATGCTGCGGCCAACACACCTCCTGTATGGGAGAGCCAAGGCAGAGCCTATGCCCCGTACAGGAGATAGCAGGAGTCCCAGCATTCAGACACCCCGTGATCAGATGTGATCAGAAGTGTCTATACAGTGACCCCTCAATCTACGATGGCCCCGACATATGATAATTTCAACATGCGATGGCCTCTCAGAGGCCATCGCATGTTGAAGGCAGCATCAACATACGATGCTTTTGTATGTCGGGGCCATCGCATAAACGGCTATCCGGCAGCGCTGACTGCTTCAGCTGCCGCCGGATAGCCGTTTACAGTGCCCCGGTGATGTCTCTTACTTGTCCTCGGGGCTCCGGCGCGTCCTCTTCGGGATCCTCTGCATCGTCTGCGCTCTCCATTGACGTGATCACGTCGCTGCACACGCCGTCCTGTCATCCAATAGGAGCGGCGTGCGTAACGACGTGATGGCGGCGACGGAGAGCGCGGATGCTGGGGAAGAAGAGGCCTTGCCGAAGCGTCGGGGACACCTCGGGTACGCGGCGACTGCGATGGACGGCGACATCCCGGGCAGCGATGACGAGCGGTGACGGTCCGGAGCGGCGGGGACACGTGAGTACAACTTCCTTTAACAGTGGTCTATAACCTGCGGACCTCCAGATGTTGCAAAACTACAACACCCAGCATGCCCGGACAGCCGTTGGCTGTCCGGGCATGCTGGGTGTTGTAGTTTTGCAACATCTGGAGGTCCGCAGGTTGTAGACCACTGTCCTATACTTTGCATTGCACTGATCCCTCAACATGCGATGGTTTCAACAAATGATGGTCCGTTTGGAACTACCATCGTATGTTGAGGGACCACTGTAATTGCAGATCTCCTTTAAGATCTATATAGTTAATAGATTGCCCCAACAGCACAGCATGTGGCCAGGCATGGCACTGCAAGTAAAAAAAATTCTTCTCAGTGTGATGTTTCGCCATTATTCCAAGCACCATTAGGATGCATACATCTACGGTAGTGATTGACAGTAATTCCAGAAGACAATACCTATGTTTAGATCAGTCCTGTGATTGCAGAAACGCTTGTTAAAATACCTAGAAACAGTAGCGATAGAATAGACTGGGAGCTATTTTGAGGCTTTGTGTTATATAAATAGCCTCTTGTGCCTATAGCTGAGCAGTGACGTGACTTGGGATGTATATATAGAAAACATTTAGAGGAACAGGCAACGAGATGGGTCAAGCTTGGAATGGTGAAACACCTTGGAGCTTGGTATTATTCTATTGAGCCAATAACTGATGTTTGACACATTGCCAGCGGCTACATAGCAAATACCAAGGAAAAGAGAGAAGAACACAATGCAATGGTTTTCTACTAGTTACTGATAGTGGTCACTGCACGTACACCTTCAATAGTTCTTGGATAAATGTTCTCACCAGTATCCACGAACGTGCAGCTCGGCTGTTTTGTATGGGGGAAGGGGAGGGTTATCTCTGGCCAGGGCCAGCAGACATAGAAAGTGTGGGCCCCATAGCAAATATCAATATGGGCCTCCAATCATGGCATCTGTTTTTTTCCCCTAGGACAGAAAGGTATTTTTCATGACCCGTTGGTCTATTGCAGTTCCCTGAAGAGAGGAGTTCTACAGTTTCTTACCAATAGAAAAAATAATGGGACCAACCAGGATGGGCCTCCTCTCTCCAATTGACCACAGGAGCCACATGGTCTGAAAGTATGATACATATGCCCTTGGCCAAGGCAATTAAAACCAACATGCCCGTTCCTTCTGTATCCCAACTTCATCTGTCAGTGATGAGTCAGAAGGCCTCCATACATATTCGATGGTTGGCCAATCCCAACAAAAATAGTGGATAAGCTATGGCCAGGGCCAGCAGACATAAAGGAAAGGGGGCCTCATAGCAAATATAAATATGGGTCCCCTATCATTGAATCTCATTCCCCCCCCCCCCCCCCTAACAGCCATATGGTCTGCCTCAATAGAAGTATGTCCTTGGCCGGGGTTTATCTCCCCAAAAAAACAAAAGGGCCGGGTAGATGAAAACCAACATACCCGATACTTCCGTATCACAACTTCATCTGTCAGGAAGGCCTCCATACACATTAGATGGTTGGCCAATAACACATAAATGGTGGGTAAGCTCTAGCCAGGGCCAACGGACATAATATAAAGGGGGCATTCATTATATATATATATATAGAGAGAGAGAGAGAGAGAGAGAGAGAGAGAGAGAGAGAGAGAGAGAGAGAGAGAGAGAGAGAGAGAGCAAATATCAACATGGGTCTCCTATGATGGCATCTAATTTTTCCCCGTAGGACAGAAAGGTCCTTTTCAAGGCCCATTGGTCTCTTGCAGTGCCCTGGAAAGATGAGTCCAACACAGTTTCTTACTGACTGATAAACACTTCCATCTGTTGATGTACAAAGTTAGTAGAGACATGCCCCCCAAAAAACTGACCGCTGCAATTCAGCAAAAGGTGACTCTACCAAGTATTAACTCGGGGGTGTGAATACTTATGCATCCAACAGATGTCAACTTTTGAAATACCAATATCATATTCCTTCTTTGTGACAAAGCGTAATAAAAGTAACAAAACAAATATCTTGAATGGAAAATAAATAAATAATATAACAAAGACGTGGAGGGATCGGGAGGAGAGGTGAAGGGGGTCAAGTGTGGTCTTCATTATCCTCTATGATGTGACAATGGTGATAGTACCGGGAGGGGGAGTGAAGGGGAGATAACCTCCATGGTCATGATATGAAATCTTGACTCTCTGTCTGAGCGGCTTTGATTTGTAGAGGGCACGACTCTGTACTGACGTTCCTTGTGTGGATATTACATTCTAGATGATGCGATTTGGCTGTCACACGTCCTGCATGATAGGAGATAGTGTAAGGGCAGTCAAGGAGTGAAATAAAACGGAGCTTTGTATAATGATACGAGTTTAAGACCGGATTTCAGACAAATGCATAAAGGATGTATTCTCATTATATGATTATTATTATTATTTTTTTGTATTATTTTTATTAAAATCACAATGAATAATAACAACAACAACTATTATTATTATTAGAGATGATTGAATCAAATTGGAAAAATACGAATTTGTTATGAATTTCTTATAGAATTTGTTTAGAAAAGAATGCAAATATATCCGCAAGTCACTAAAATGAATTGCTTCATTAAACTCCATTTTGGGCGGGCCAAGTATGTCAGGCAGAGAAGTGCCAGGCAGTGCACAAAGGAGTGGCAGAGGCCTAAACTCATCAGGCTCAGGCAGAGGTCACAGCAAAGATGGGGAGCATGGCAGCAGGAGTCACAGTGAGAGGTCTGAGCTCTCGGTGTCAGCTAGCGGTCGAGTCTTGACCAGCAGCCATGATTGATTGGTTCACTCGGTCATCCACTTCATCACAAGTGACATCTGACACTCCCAGTCAACAGTCAGTGGGTTCCTCAGACTCAACCCTCAGTTGGCATGGCCCTCATGCTGCTGCTGCCACCTCCAGACTCTGTCATTGTGCCACCATATGGTCTCCTCATAATGATGCTGCCACCTCCAGGCTCTCTCATTGTGTTGCCATATGGTCTCCTCATGATGATGCTGCCACCTCCAGGCTCTGTCATTGTGCCACCATATTGTCTCCTCATGCTAATGCCACCTCCAGGCTCTGTCATTGTTCCGCTCTGTGGCCTACATAGGCTGCCGCCACCTCCAGGCTGTGTCATTGTGCCGCCACATGATCTCCTCATATTCCTGGCACATTAAACGTGTTAAAGAAGTACTCCTGTGGAAAAAAACAAAACATTTTTTTAGGTCATTTTAAGTCAATTGGTGCCAGAAAGTTAAACAGATTTGTAAATGAATTCTATAAAAAAAATATTAATCCTTCCAGTACTTATCAGCTGCTGTATACTACAGAGGAAATTGAAGCAGGTGGTAGCTCACCTCACGGCGGACCATAAGATTGATTTTAAGATACCATAGTTAACACTGCTGCAATTATACACTATTGGAGCTGAAATTACCGCGGCTGCTGGCACCAGACTTGCCCTCCAATGGATCCTCAAAAAAGGATTTTAAATTTGCTCATTCCAAATACCAGGCTCTGTGATTGCGCCGCCATGTGATCTACTCATGCTGCTGGCACATTAAACCTGTTAATCTCTTAAAAATCTTCAATTGACATTTAAAAAATCTCTTTAATCTCTTCAATTATGATGCCATATGGTCTCTCAACCCTGCTGCCACATCCAGACTCTGTCATTGTGCTGCTGTGCGGCAGTGATTCTAATAGTGACACCTGTAATCTGCATGTCATACTGAATAACAGTATTTTTTCACTAAAACAGCACACTCCCTATGTCACGACAAGGCAAAATGTACTACACGCCTACACTAAACGCCAAAAATTTGCTCATCAATAATTATTATTTTTATTTTAGAGGGAACACAAATTGTGGAATGGCATGGCCGGCGGATACCAGACATTACTTTTTATTGTACGGAACTTTCTTCTTGCTATTTGGTATTAAAACATTTCAAACCAGAAAAATGACTAGAGATTTATTACTAGAATGAATAGAGATAAGCAAATTTGTCAAAATCCATTTCAGGCTCAATTTGACCCATCAGACTTAGATTCATAAATGCTCCAATTGCCCATAAATGTCATATACTACACTCTGAGGATCCCTGGACTGCATTTAACCCCTTTCAGACTCTTAATGCCTTAAAGGAATACTCTGCCCCTAGACATCTTATCCCCTATTCAAAGAATAGAAGTAAGATGTTTGATTGCAGGGGTTCCGCCGATGGGAACCCCCATGATCTACTGCTTGCCACCTCAGCATTCTGAACTTCTTGTTCCGAGCGCTGGGTTTGGGGCTGTGGTCGTGGGGCTGCCGTCACACTTCTCCCATAGACATAAATGGAGGGGGTGTGGCGTTCGGTCACAACCCCCGCCGTGGGAACCGAGTATTCGAAAGTGTTTAGAATGGCAGGTGCTGTGCAGAGATCGCGGGGGTCCCAGCGGTGGGACGCCCACGATCAGACATCTTATACCCTATCCTTTGGATAGGGGATAAGATGTCTAGGGGTGGCATACCCCTTTAATTTATCATAAACCTAGCTTAACCCTAAACCTTACCTTAACACCACTATTTGTAACCCTAAATTTAGGTTTGTATGGTTAGGATTAAGGTCCTTAACTCTTCTTCTGATCGCTAAAAATATGGTAGTTGCCATTTTGAGCAATTCACCTGAATGAATCTCAGTTCCTGGGATGGTACAATAATGTATATCATGGAATGGGCCACCAAACCACTGGACACTAGGAACTGAAACACTAAATCACCTTACAGCACAGTGTGGCAATTTACTGTACTTCAGTTTAGATGTATGGAAATTGGCCACAGTTGGTAAATTTGGTGTGTATGCTTTCCACACTTTTGTGTTGCGAGTGAAGAATATACAGCCTTTAGTTTCTTCTTTACTGTAAAGTGCCTACACAGGTTTGTTGACTGCGGTGTAGATACATGAAAGACTTTGCTTGCAGCTAAGTTCCCTATCACAGTTCATACGATATCTTGACATGACTTACATTAAGCGTTTGCAGAAGAGTCCTTGCTCAGCTGCTCTTTTTATGACTGGACGATTCTCCCTCTCAGAGCAGGAACAGGATTTTGAAGGTAAACACTCCCAGTGTGGAGCGGAGGCAATGCTATGTAAAACCTCCCGAACATCAAATAGGGCCTTTATCACTAGGATCTCACAAAATACTAGATAATTGGACACTAAACCCCTACTCACCAGAACATGTACATATATGTGTGTTATGGGATGGGTTACCAAACCTCTGAACCTCCAGCCCAGAGCACTGTGAGATTGGGCATGATGGACTGTGTAAATGAGTTAACCATGGATACACTGTGGATGGTTTGGGGTCCCCCATTGCTAATGTGGGCACCAAAGACCGAAACAACAGGTTCAGGGACCTCAGTACAGGCAGAGCTGTCCACAATAGTCCATTTCTAATTATAAATTTACCAGAAGAAGTTATCCATTTATATAAAAACTAATATGGTGCTTGAGTGGCGGAAAATAGAAAAAAAACAAAAAAAAAACATTCTTACCTAGCCTTAGTCCCCTGCAGCTCCTGTTCAGCTCTGTCTGACTCCCCGGTCTTCAACCTTCTTGTATCATTTCATGCAGGACCTACTAGCTCAGCCAATCACTGACCCCAGTATGTCCCATCTTGGCCAGTGATTGGCTGAACGGGCAGGTCCTTCTAAGAAGCAGAAAGAAGAGAGAAGACAGGGATCGAATGAAGCCAAACAGGGGCTGTGGGGGGACCAGCTCAAAAACTGAGGTTAGGTAAGTATGTTTTCTTTTCCCCCACCCTAGCACCACATTAGTTTTATTAAACACAGGATAATCCCTTTAAGAATTACAATGCTGGTGCAGTAATACAGGACTCCGGCTCTGATAGACACATTTCTTCTATGATTTCTCTGCCTTTCAGACTTCGGGTGAAAACTTCTTCATAAATAAATGGTATCTGCTCAGCAATGTGACAGCTGTCACCATTAAATCCTGGAGGAAGGAAGTTTAATCATGACACTTGGAAATCACATTTGGTATTTTTTCCCACTCTTTTAGGATGTAGTGTTGTATATTGGAGCTGTATACAGTTTACTGCATGTTTATCAGAGAACATTGGCCCTGGAGCCTTTATCACTCCAGAAGGAAATCATTACACCCAATGCTATTAGAGTTGTATTAACATAATGTGTGCTGGACATGGAGCAATGCATTCTGGGAAATAGTCTGAATGATTTATTTAGTGGCAGAGATGTAACTATTGGGGGGTGCAGAGCTAGCAGCCATACTGGGCCTTTAAGGAGATCTCCAGCGAAAAATACTACAGGATAGGGGATATGTAGCTGATCGTCTGGGTCCGAGTGCTGGGGGCTCCTGCGATCACCTTTACGGGACCCAAGGCTCTGTGAGACGCGTGCAGCAGCCAGCAAAGACCCCACTACAGCACTCGGGCATCATCGGCACTCCCATAGAAATGAATGAGCGAGTTTCACCTATCGGTAGACGACACGCGCTCCTCACTGAGAGCACTGTGATCCCGTCCCGGTGATGGTGGGGGGCCATAGAGGTCGGACCCCCCCACGATCAGCTACTTATCCTCTATCCTGCAGATAGGGGATACGTTATTTTTTGCAGAAGATCTCCTTTAATGCCTAAGAGAGCCAAAAGTCTAATAAAGCACATAATAAATGTAATGCAAGACATGTATGCCAGGTTATTGGTGCACATTGGGTTTTGGGATTTGGCAATAGTAAATCTGCCCCAATCTATCTATAGATCTATCTATAGATAACTATAAAAGGGTGTTTAAAAGTTACTATAACCAATAATTAACCCATTTAAGTTTACAAAAACAAACAAACAATAAACATAATCCAGCCAGAGAGGGTGGGAGCTGGATTGAGAGAAAGCAGTCCCATGCAGGGCTCTAACACACAGTGCATGCTGCTGATGGGCCTGATTTTGTAATATATATTTATATTATTAAGAAGATTTAGGCGCAGTATGACCCTATGAACTACTAGCGATGTAGTGTCCCAGCAACTGTGTTCCGGCTACCATCCCTAAGAAGTGGTACTGTGGCCATGAGAGAACTTGCTGCAAACTTTCTGCATTGCACTACATTACTAGCATCCATTAAAATGAGAGAGTGGGGGTTAAAATTAGCATTCTGCCACTGTATGAAAAGTACATTGGTTTTCTGCATACGCCCCTCAGTGTATCATACCACAATTACAAGTATTGCACCACAGCAAGCCAACCAGCGCAGTAACAGTAACATCTTACCTTGTTCATATCTGCTACTATATTTAGTAATGTCACACGTGCTAAGGTCATACTAGTGACTTTCAGTACAATAAATCTGCTGTGACACAGGAACAAAGGGACAGTGATCAAATACTCAAATGGGAAAATGATCAAGTACTCAAAAGGGACAGTGATCAAATATGTAAAAGGGACAGTGATCAAATGCTCAAAAGGGACAGTGATTGAATATTCAAAAGGGACAAGGATCAAATATTCAAAAGGGACAGTGATCAAATACTTAAATGGGACAGTGATCAACTTAAATGGGACAGTGATCAAATACTTAAAAGGGACAGTGATCAAATTCTCAAAAGGGACAGTGATCAAATACTCAAAAGGGACAGTGATCAAATACTTAAAAGGGAAAGTGATCAAATACTCAAAAGGGACAGTGATCAAATACTCAAAATTAATCTGCACCAAAAGCTGTAGCATTCTATATTGTGCTGAGAAACTGTATTAGATTTGCACAGAAGTTAGAAAAGTGTTTAAAGGGGTACTCAGCTGCTAGACATCTTATCCCCCATCCAAAGGATAGTGGACAATATGTCTGATCCTGGTCCTGGTCTGATGTCTGGTCCTACAGCACCCAGCGTTCTAAAAAAATGCTGGTTTCCTGCAGCAGAGATAGTGACATCACGGTCACACCCCTTCGTGACATCATGCCACGCCCCCTCCATTAATGTCTATGGGAGGGATTAACTTAAAGGAGTACTCCGGCGGCCGTGATCACAACGTCACGGTCACGCCCCTTGTGATGTCACACCCCCTCCATTCACGTCTATGGGAGGGGGCGTGTCATGCGACATGCCCCCTTCCATAGACATGAATGCAGGGTGTGTGGTGTAACATCACGAGGGGGCGTGACCGTGACGTCATGATCACGGCCGCCGGAGTACCCCTTTAAGTTGTTTCACAGCATCTTAGTGTCCAGAGGTCTCATTTCTGCACTTTGCACCAAGTGAAAATCTTAGTGACCTATCACCGGTACTACGACACCCAACCAATTATCCTGCATGGTAACAGTCATCACCGATATCACCCTCCACTGTAGGTACCACACCGATGTCATCTTATGGTTCTGTCCATATGTTGGACCAGCACGAGCATCATCCAGACATTTGCATGATATACTGCGGATATCCACGCCTAAGATAGAAATAGAGTGGTCCCTCAACATACGATGTTAATCCGTTCCAAATGGACCATCGTTTGTTGAAACCATCGTATGTTGAGGGATCCGTGCAATGTAAAGTATAGGACAGTGGTCTACAACCTGCGGACCTCCAGATGTTGCAAAACTACAACACCCAGCCAACGGCTGTCCGGGCATGTTGGGAGTTGTAGTTTTGCAACATCTGGAGGTCCGCAGGTTGAAGACCACTGTTATTGGAGTTATACTCACCTGTCCCTGCCGCTCCGGACCGTCACCGCTCATCACCGCTGCCCTGGATGTCATCTTCCATCGCTGTCGCCACGTCCCTGAGGTGTCCCCGACGCTCCGGCAAGGCCTCTGCTTCCCCGGAATCCTCGCTCTCCGTCGCCGTCATCACGTCGCTATGCACCCCGCTCCTATTGGATGACGGGACCGCGTGCGCAGCGACGTAATGACGACGATGGAGAGCGCCGACGATGCAGGGGATCCTGAAGAGGACGCGCCGGAGCCCCGAGGACAGGTAAGTGATCGTCAGCGGACCACACGGGGCACCGTAAATGGCTATCCGGTGGCAGCTGAAGCAGTCGGGGCTGTCGGATAGCCGTTTATGCGATGGCCATCGTAGGTCGGGGGTCACTGTACTTTATCTTCCATGCACGATAGCTTGTAGTTTGTGTAGTAACAATGTCTTACAAGTCAAGTCCATACTGATGAAGACCACACGCTGCCACCACGTTGCCCGTCATATCAATTTGCACTATATAAGAAGTGCATTGGAGACATAAAACATAGAAATACAAAAATAGTTGTTCTTGTTCACCTGCGGTTCGGTTCAAACAAAAGTACACAGTGTTACGAAAGAGGAGCGCGCAACTTTTGTTCCATGACTCTGAATAATCTCTATCGACTGGAAACACCACATTGTGACAGCTTCAGAACACACGGGCCCCCGATCACACCGGAGACCTACCATCCACAGAGAGAGAGGGAAGCGGAGACGTAGACACCGCTTCAAACAAAGCCTCATATACAGTATATCCATGATAATCTAATGATCTTTTATGTTACAACAACTTTAGTTTGGTCTCGAGTTTCTTTATGTCTTATACTCAATACTTATACATAATGGCGGGTGGAGAGGAGTCCTGTGGGGGGAGGTTAAGAACAGTGGATAAGGAGATTCATGCGTTACAAACCAGCTGTAAAAATAAATGTAGCCCGAAAAATTGTAATCCCAATAATTCAAAAAATTCCATTAGCCCCAATAACTCAATAACTACAATAAGCCCCATTAACTCAAAAAATACCATTAGCCCCAATAACTTAAATAATAACGTTAGACCCAATAACTCAAAAAATCCCATTAGCCCCAATAACTTAAATAGTACAATTAGCCCTTATAACTCAAAAAATGACATTAACCCCAATAACTCTGAAAATCCCATTAGTGAGACTATATGTGTAAAACTTAATGGAAATGTAAAGTGTATGTTCACAAATGCCAGAAGCCTAGCAAATAAAATGGGGGAGCTTGAGGCCTTGATACTGGAGGAACATATTGATATAGTTGGGGTCACTGAGACATGGCTGGTGATATAGTTGGGGTCACTGAGACATGGCTGGTGATATAGCTGGGGTCACTGAGACATGACTGGACTCCTCGCATGACTGGGCTGTTAATCTGCAGGGGTTTACATTGTTTCGCAAGGATAGAATGAACAGAAAAGGTGGTGGAGTCTGTCTGTATGTAAGAAGTGGTATGAAAGTCAATGTGAACGATGCCATAGTGTGTGATGATTCTGAGGAGGTGGAATCACTGTGGGTAGAATTACAAAAGGAGGGAAATACTGAAAAAATAATATTTGGTGTAATTTACAGACCCCCTAATATCACTGAAGAGATAGAAGGTCGGCTGTATAAACAAATAGAGAGGGCCGCCCGGGCAGGTACAGTGGTAATAATGGGAGATTTTAACTATCCAGATATAGATTGGGGCCGGGGGTTGGCTAAAACTACAAAGGGGAGAAAATTCCTAAATTTATTGCAGGATAATTTTATGGGCCAGTTTGTGGAGGACCCAACAAGAAGTGATGCCTTGTGGGATCTGATCATTTCCAACAACGCAGAGCTGGTTGGTAATGTAACTGTGCGGGAAAACCTTGGTAATAGCGACCACAATATAGTTACTTTTGACTTAAAATGTAGAAAACAAAGACAGACGGGGAAAGCAAAAACATATAACTTTAAAAAGGCAAATTTCCCTGGGCTGAGGGCTGCACTACAGGACATAGACTGGGGGGAGGTGTTCTCAAATACTGATACAGAAGGTAAATGGGACATCTTTAAATCAACTCTAAATAACTATACAGCTAAATATATACCAAAGGGGAACAAATATAAACGATTAAAACTAAATCCTACATGGCTGACAAATGAGGTTAAAAGAGCAATAAACAACAAAAAAATAGCCTTCAAAAAATACAAATCTGATGGGTCAGCTATAACATTTAAACAGTACAAGGAGCTTAATAAAATCTGTAAAAATGTAATAAAAACAGCAAAAATTCAAAATGAGAGACAGGTGGCCGAAGAAAGCAAAACTAATCCTAAATTTTTTTTAGATATATAAATACAAAAAAACCAAGGACAGAGCATGTAGGACCCCTTAATAATGATAATGGGGAGGTTGTCACGGGCGATCAAGAGAAGGCGGAGCTACTGAATGGGTTCTTTAGTTCTGTATATACTATGGAAGAAGGAGCTGACATTGGTCAGGTCAGTGCTGGTAACACATCATATAATGTATTGAATTGGCTTAATGTAGAGATGGTACAAGGTAAGTTAAGTAAAGTAAATGTAAGCAAATCTCCAGGGCCGGATGGATTGCACCCAAGAGTTCTTAGAGAGGTAAGTTCAGTAATATCTGTACCCTTGTTCATGATATTTAGAGATTCTCTGGTGTCTGGTATTGTGCCAAGGGACTGGCGCAAGGCTAATGTGGTACCAATCTTCAAGAAGGGCTCTAGGTCTTCGCCAGGCAATTATAGACCGGTAAGTCTAACGTGCATTGTGGGTAAATTGTTTGAAGGACTTATAAGGGATTACATACAGGAATACATAGGGGATAATAGTATTATAAGTGATAGCCAGCATGGGTTTACTAAGGATAGAAGTTGTCAAACCAATCTAATTTGCTTTTATGAAGAGGTGAGTAGAAGCCTTGACAGAGGAATGGCTGTGGATATAGTGTTTCTGGATTTTGCCAAAGCATTTGATACTGTCCCTCACAGACATCTGACAGGTAAGTTAAGGTCCTTGGGCTTGGAAACTTTAGTTTGTAACTGGATTGAACACTGGCTCATGGATCGTACCCAGAGAGTGGTGGTCAATGATTCGTACTCTGATTGGTCCCCGGTTATTAGTGGTGTACCCCAAGGTTCAGTACTGGGCCCGCTGCTGTTTAATTTATTTATCAATGATATAGAGAATGGTATTAACAGCTCTGTTTCTATCTTTGCAGATGACTCCAAGCTTTGTAGCACGGTACAGTCTATAGAGGATGTGCATAAGTTACAAGATGACTTGGATAGACTAAGTGTCTGGGCATCCACTTGGCAAATGAGGTTCAATGTGGATAAATGTAAAGTTATGCATCTGGGTACTAATAACCTGCATGCGTCGTATGTCTTAGGGGGGATTAAACTGGCAGAGTCACTGGTAGAGAAGGATCTGGGTGACTTGTAGATCACAGACTACAAAATAGCATGCAATGTCAGGCTGCTGCTTCCAAAGCCGGCAGGATATTGTCATGTATAAAAAGAGGCATGGACTCGAGGGGCAGGGACATAATACTCCCCCTTTATAAAGCATTGGTACGGCCTCACCTGGAATATGCTGTTCAGTTTTGGTCGCCTGTTCATAAAAGGGACACTGCGGAGTTGGAAAGGGTGCAGAGACGCGCGACTAAACTAATATGGGGCATGGAACATCTTAGCTATGAGGAGCGATTAAAGGAGTTACAATTGTTTAGTCTTGAGAAGAGACGTTTAAGGGGGGATATGATAAACGTATATAAGTATATAAATGGCCCATACAAAAAATATGGAGAAAAACTGTTCCAGGTTAAACCCCCCCAAAGGACGAGGGGGCACTCCCTCCGTCTGGAGAAGAAAAGGTTTAGTCTAAAGGGGCGGCACGCCTTCTTTACCGTGAGGACTGTGAATTTATGGAACGGTCTACCTCAGGAACTGGTCACAGCAGGAACAATTAACAGCTTTAAAGCAGGGTTAGATACATTCCTGGAACAAAATAACATTAATGCTTATGCAGAATTATAAAACTACATCCCTTTCCCTTATCCCCTTACATCCTTCCCTTCAATCCCCTGGTTGGACTTGATGGACGTATGTCTTTTTTCAACCATACTAACTATGTAACTAAGTCACATCCAAAGCTGCGTTCACGATTCCAGTGCCTGTAAAGGAGGGGGCAACAGCTTCTTATTAACATTTGTTCCCAAGACTCTGCAAAGGCTTATCTGAGCCAAAATAAGACACGCACCAAATCGACGAGTGGAGGCATTAGAAAGTACCCCAGCTTCAATTTTGGAGTTTCAAAGAGCCAGTGGCGGCTGAGGTACCCCCAACGACTATTCTACAAATATGCACCCCGATCCTGGCCATGGGTGACCCAGTAGACACAATCATTAAAAAGTGCTCATAGGGCCCTAAGCCCTCACCAGTGGTCTCAAACTTTGGCCCTTTAGATGTTGCGAAACTTCAACTCCCAGCATGCCGTTGGCATGCTGGGAGTTGAAGTTTTGCAACATCTAGAGGGTCACAGTTGGAGACCACTCCCCCAAACCAATTGAGCTACATTTTGGAGGGTTTTTTGTGTCACATGTGTCGTGCACCACAATTTCCACCAAAAAAGTCCCCAAAAAACTTCTAACTCTCCAATTTACTCTACAAAGGGGCATGACTATCAGGGAAAAGAGGTGTGTCTTAAAAAATTTACATTTCCTTTTACGCTGTAAGAAGGTACCTTGTACCTTGTTCCCTTTCAGGATTACATTTGGAGGGTCTGGAAAACAGATTCTTATCTCTTCTGATGCTAATCTCCAGCTATTGACATTCTGTCCTTAGATATCTCAAACTGAGATGTGGTTACAAATATAGCTGAGGTGTTCCAGTACAGGAGTGGGTCCTGTCAGGTGAACATTGCCCCGGGTACCTGTTCTGGGTGTCCCCCCCCCCCCCCCCCACACACACACACACACACACACACACACCACCACTACTTAGGTGATGCCTTAATATTCATTATAGTTTCTGCCTGTTCATTTACATTTTGCACTGTATCTTTAATAAATGTGAAGGATATCTGTCAGGAGAAATGATGCAGAGTAAACCATGTGACCCTGATTGGCCAATGGGAGGCCCCCTAACAAGCCCATATATAGTGAAGGGTGGAGGAGTTATCAAGTCTTAGTCTAGCTCTAGTCTAGAGTTTAGTGTGGAGTCCCATGTCAGCTGCAGTGTGGAGAGGAGTCTGCATGAGTGTGAGGTGATTCAAGGGAAGCCTAAAGGAAATCTTCAAACAAGAGATCGCTCTATTCTGCAAGTGTTCAGCGGCCGGGAGGAGTCAAAAATTCCTAGCTGTGGGCACAGGAGCCGGTGAGTCGATGGGCCACACAGTGCTAGTCCGGGATAGATATGGTATGAAGCCTAAGGCAGCTGTATCCCAGGGTCTAGTTCATACCCTGGGGGCGTAGCTTTAATTGGACATTATCAGAACCCTAGTCAGCATGGGTGCATCTAAAAACAAGGAATGTCACATGGGTGTAAAACACTACAAGTCCTGGCAAGTCTACAGGGCTCCCAGAGGTTACTTTGCATCTCCTTTGCTCTAATCTGTACTTTTAGGACTATAACAACTACTCCTGCCTCAGTAAAAGATAGTCATCCGTAACCTTGGATATGAGTATTCATTACCCCACATCTGGCCCAGGAGAGTTATCTCAAACCTCAGACCATGGTGGTTAATGGTGTCCTGGCATCACAAATTGACAATTACACCTTACACCCTTGTGGACACCACATAGCATCTTTGCCTTCACCACAGCAGCCCATACCCTGGGGAGTTGACCAGACCCCGAAGCAACAACCCTCTGATAGAAGAGCCAACCGATCCACACCTAAGAGAGTCATCGCTGACCAGTAATGAAGATGTGGTGTTCTTGATAGCATGCTTTTCACTTACTCCATATCCTTGGATCTTACCTGACCAGGTTATATTTCTACACTGTTGCCATAATCACATGTGACCTTGGGGGTTTAGGCCTGACCTTCGTGAGGCTTTATACATTACTGATATACTTTTATAATGTTTCGATGTATTCTGTTTAAGCCTAGATAGATCTATCACACATTTTCAGGTACAACCTGTTTAGCTTCTGCTATTGGTGCAGTTACTTGCACCAACAGTTAACTCTTTCCTATCTGAACAATGACGTATATTACGATTACATCTTACAATCTTAAAGGCTTGAAGTCACTTTTCAAGAGATGCCAAATCCTTTTGTCTCAAGAGTCTATTGCCTGCCACTACAACTGCTCCTGCCTACGATTACCTGCCTACTGGGGAAACCCTGACTAACAGGGGGGAACTACCAGCCTACTGGGGAGAATACCTGGCTAATTTGGGGACTACCTTAGGACAAACTTACCTAATTGGGTACTTCGTGACTACAGTGGGAGACACACATAGGGGAGGTTGTATAGAGAAAGGTGCAGCAGCAAGAATTTATGGTGTTTGTACAACAAATTCTGCAGGATTGATGGGTAAAGTTGTCACGGTGGTGTGGGCCAGAGGAAGAACAAAAGAGAAGACTTTAATTTAAGAAGATGTCACTTGATTGCATTGTATCTTCACCACTGGTGCTCAGCTTGGACTTTTACAGACCCACGTAAGTAGACTTCTGAATGTAGTAGAGTGTCCCTGCCATAGAAGGAATGTACCAGACTAGGTGCCACAGGACTCGATTACACAATGAGCTGAGATTTTCTGCTCATGGCTCCGTTTCATCACCCAGCCGAGTCTCTCACCCACAGTGCGCACCATAGATAACTGATGGCTCCACCTACTCTGCAGTCCGTACGCACTGCTACTAACCCAGGGGGTCCCAAAGATTGGATTTGCCCCAGTTGTTAAATACTCTAGGTTTGCCTATACCTTAAGCTGTAGTCTCCAAAATATAGGTTATGGGTTCCAACAAATTTCTCACATCTTAAGACACAAACCTATCTGATTAAATTACAGTGTCTGGCATCTAAGAGACAGGATGAGTGCGGCCAATAGATGTCACGTGACTTCCTGAATTTCTGATCCAAGATTACGATGGTCGTACAGGAAGCCAGCGCTGATCCCATGTAAATCAGTTGTGACATCTCCGATGTGGTGCCAGGGTCTTAAGACTAGTCCTACAAAAGGGAGGGGTTCATGTTCAGAATATCAATAAACATATGTTTCTGACCCAAAATTTACAAAATGGTATCTCAGATGTAAAATGAGGCTCCTAGGACATCTTGTATTCATAAACATGTATCACCTTCCTATACCTACTACTTTAACAATCCATCCTCCATCCACAACCCTACTCTGCCCTCCGCCATCAACTAAATCCCCTACCCAACTTTCTCTTCCTCCATTCATACCACACTTTCTTTCCCCCCATTCTCTACCTCACTCTCTCTTCCTCCATTCCTTACCATACTCTCTCTTCCCCCATTCATACCATACTCTCTCTTCCTCTATTCATACCATACTCTCTCTTCCTCCATTCATACTGTACTCTCTTTTCCTCCATTCATACCATACTCTTTCTTCCTCCATTTATACCATACTCTCTCTTCCTCCATTCATATTGTACTCTCTTTTCCTCCATTCATACCATGCTCTTTCTTCCTCCATTCATACCATACTGTCTGTTCCTCCATTCCTTACCATACTCTCTCTTCCCCCATCCATACCATACTCTCTCTTCCTCCATTCATACCATACTCTCTCTTCTTCCATTCATACCATACTCTTTTTTCCTCCACTCATACCATACTCTTTCTTCCTCCATTCATACCATACTGTCTGTTCCTCCATTCCTTACCATACTCTCTCTTCCTCCATTCATACCATACTCTGTCTTCCTCCATTCATACCATACTCTCTCTTCCTCCATTCATACTATACTCTCTCTTCCTCCATTCCTTACCATACTCTTTCTTCCCCCATTGCCTACCCCACTCTCTCTTCCTCTATTCTCTACCCCACTCTCTTTCCCTCCAATCACTCTCATACTCTCTCTTCCTCCATTGCCTACCTCACTCTCTTTTCCTCCATTTCCTACCCTAGTCTCTCTTCTTCCATCTACTCTCTCTTTCTCCATTCCCTACCCCACATTATCTTCCCCAATTCCCTACTCTACTCTCTTTCCCTCCAATAACTACCCCACTCTCTTTTTCTCAAGTCCCTACCCTACTCTCTCTCTCTCTCCATTCATACCCTACTCTCTCTCTCTCCATTCATACCCTTCTCTCTCTCCCTCCATTGCCTAACCTACTCTCTCTTCCTCTATTCCCTACCCTACTCTCTTTCTCTCCATTCATACCCTTCTCTCTCTCCCTCCATTCCCTAACCTACTCTCTCTTCTTCTATTCCCTACCCTACTCTCTCTCTCTCTCTCTCTCTCTCTCTCTCTCCATTCATACCCTACTCTCTCTCCCTCCATTCCCTAACCTACTCTCTCTCCCTCCATTCCCTAACCTACTCTCTCTTCTTCTATTCCCTACCCTACTCTCTCTCTCTCTCTCTCTCTCTCTCCATTCATACCCTTCTCTCTCTCCCTCCATTGCCTAACCTACTCTCTCTTCCTCTATTCCCTAGCCTACTCTCTTTCTCTCCATTCGTACTATATTTCCTCCATTCACTACTCTACTCCATCCTTATCCAGTCACTACCCTGCTTTACCCTCCTACATTCACTATCGTCCTCCCCTGTTATCCAGCTTTGACCCCTGGGGCCCCATTATAGTCTTGTCTTTTCCCATCAGGTCTAATTTCTCTCTAATTAGAAAGGCAACACTACGGGCCCGGCTATCATTCAGGAGAACTCAGATAAACCCAAGCTGTGCTGGATAGTTTTTTTTTCTTTCTTGAAGTTTGCATCAGGAGCAGCGATATAGTGAAGGCCTCCATTAACTCTCCTGTGATTACACTTAGCGCGCCATTATCATCACCGCATAATAGTAGACTACAGGCTGGTGCTGATTCTGTTTTCATCTTAGGTTAACTCAAGCAGCGCTGCTGCACGCCGGGCCTGTTTAATGCAGCTGCAGGAGAATTCGTCTTTCCTGGGTAATAAGATATACAAAGCTTTTAGGGCCTTACATCTCTCTTTTGGATTCTACACATCATTTTCTCCCTTTTTCTCAGTGGATCTAAAAATGCTCGTGAATTTCGTTTCTAAACCCGGGGAGAACAGTACGTCTTTGTCCAGGAAAAGTGACATTCTCAATAAAAGCAGCTCTTGTTATATCCGCACTACATCATTTTAACAACCTTTCAAACTTTCCCTTTTTTCTTCTGTTCTGCTTAGTTTGTCTATAGAGTTCTCTTCTTTATATTTTTGTTTTTATATACTCTACAAAATTGCTTTTCTTTCTCTTTTTGTCCATGTTTCAATTTTGTCCTTTTTTTTAAATTATTTTAATTTAATTATTATTACATTTAATACTTTTTTTTATATAAGTAAAATTAATTAAAATTAATTAAAACTAATTTTTTAACTCCTGTCTGTAAATCCTCGCTTCTGGAGAGCCATAATGTTTTTATTAAAGTTTTACTTTTAATTGACTATATTATATGACTTTACTACCGTTATATATATATATATATATATATATATATATATATATTATGGAACTTTGCATACATCACTATTTAAGTCTGAATTACCGTATTTTTTGCCCTATAGGACGCACCGGCGTATAAGACGCACCCAATTTATAGGTGCAAAATCTAAAAAAATTTAAGATTTGGAACCCAATAGTGGTCTTCAACCTGCGGACCTCCAGATGTTGCAAAACTACAACTCCCAGCATGCCCGGACAGCCGTTGGCTGTCCGGGCATGCTGGGAGTTGTAGTTTTGCAACATCTGGAGGTCTGCAGGTTGAACACCACTGCATAAGAGGTAATACTCACGTGTCCCCGCCGCTCCGGACCCGTCACCGCTGCTCTGGATGTTGCTCCATCGCTGTCGCCGTGTCCCCGTCGCTCCGGAACGTCTCTGCTGCTGGTCGGGTATCCTCGCTCTCCGTCGCCGCCATCACGTTACGTACGCCGACGCACGTACGTGTCGACGTGATGACGAGGAAGGAGAGCGCCGGCCATACAGGGGATCCCTGAACGGAGAAGACACCGAGGAGGCAGGTGAGGTCCCTCCCGGTGTCCTGTAAGCACTAACCCGGCTATTCAGTCGGGCTGTTCGGGACCGCCGCGGTGAAATTGCGGCGGTCCCGAACCGCCCGACTGAACAGCCAGGTTAGTGTCACTTTCCCTTCAGACGCGGCGGTCAGCTTTGTTCGCCGTGTCTGAAGGGTTAATACAGGACATAATTGCGATCGGTGATGTCCTGTATTACCCGCGGGTCCCGGCCGTTGATGGCCGCAGGGACCGCCGCGATAGGCATGTATTCTCCGTATAAGACGCACCGACTTTTCCCCCCCAGTTTTGGGGAAGAAAAAGTGCGTCTTATACCGTGAAAAATGCGGTATTACAGGGATCTTAAATGTATATGGCTTTTGTTATATTTTACTAATTTAAAGAAAAATTAATAAATAAATTCAAAATACTAAATATTTGCAGCACCATATTCTGACACATATTCTGTACTTTGTTTTGGAGAACATATAGATTTTAGATCACTGTTTAGTCCTTGTTTTTTATGAGGTGTGGAGACCAAATAAAAAAAAACACGAAAAACTAAAACAAAAAATAAAATTCAATTTTTTTCCCCGTTTACAGCGTTCATAGAGCAGGATAAATAATGTTATATCAAAAACTGTTTTAAAGTTTCAGACACGTCCACATGTGGCAATATAATTTTTTATATTTTTTTCTTAATTTATTGAAATAATATAAAACTGGGATGACGTTTCTATACAGGGATAATTTTTTTTACACTTTTTTTTAAATACTTTTTTTGTTCTTTTGGCTCCATGCTTTATTCACCAAGAAGACTTAAAGGGTAACCCATTTAAAACTACTTTAGACATAATGACCAGACATATTAAAAGTTGTAATCTAACCGGATTTTTCTCCAGAGTCTAAACCACCTATCAAAGCTTGTTTTAAAGCAAACCTGTCATATCACAGAAAAAAAAATGCTTCTATATGTTACTTAGTAGGTGTAGATGCTCAGTAGATGCTTTACATGACTTATGTGCTTAGCTTCTGTATTTGGTTCACAAATCCTTCTGTTCTGCTGCTCACTCATTCTGACGTCCACTGCTCAGGAAGGGGCATGTCCGAAGTAAGCATGAGTCCGCCTTCACTCACCAAGCATTCACTTCCTCCCTGAGTCTGCTGTGCTGGGTCTCTTCATCCAATCACTGCAGGCTGCTCTGTAAGCCCCTTCTCTCTGTTTTCATGCTGCATTCTGAAAGGACAGGAGTGAGCACAGAGGAGCGCTATTCCCACCCTCATTCCCCGGACTTTGTCCCAGCCTGTGCTTTAGCTCGGACAAAGATGATTCTGCAGTCAGACAGGATTATGTTTTGGATGGTATGGGGACCCCTAATGGTCTTTTCTATAAGCCATGATTTCTATAAAAATCTCATACTTTTTTTTAAATGAAGTATATTAAAAAGATTAATGTTTTGCCAAGATCTCCACCATATAATTTTTTTATTTTAAATCTCACAGTGACCATTTAAGTGACAGTAATGCTTTAAAAATGTGATCACTTTTACAGTATACTGCAAAACGAATGTATTGCAGTGTACTGTAGTTTTAGCAATCTCGAATAACACCCGTAATAGAAATACAACCATGGCAGAAATGGCAAACTTGGCAAGGCCCCCTAGGGAGTTATCTAGGGAGTTAAATTGTTGGAATCGGAGATATCTCTGATTCAGGATGCTGACAGAGGGTGTCGGCTGCATAACACAGCCAGCACTTGCCATGTATGGAGTAGGTTAAGCTCTTAAGCCTGCTCCATATTCTCTATGATATATTAGTTTTCAGTGTTAGTACAGTATTTCTCAACTAGTGTGCCTCCAGCTGTTGCAAAAGTACAACTCCCAGCAATGCTGGGAGTTGCACTTTTGCAACAGCTGGAGGCACACTAGTTGGGAAATGTTTCATCCGTACTTCGAACAATCACAAGAATTCCTCTCAAATCACCATGTGCTCCAAGGTATTAAACTTCGCTGAATTGTACAATCGGCAGAATGTAATTGAAGGTCTCAGCCCCTCAAATGGACCATCAAATCGAGATTATATTAAATATAAAATATCTATAACTGGTCACAAATGATGATGAAATAATCAGACGATTAGTAATTCATGAATCTATATATATGTAAATTATCTACACGATTACCTTCTTGTAGACCCTAATGTGAAATATTGAATAAAGTCTCATGAAAAAAAAAAAAAAGTAAAATGAGAACCAAAAAGTGAGACGGATATCTGCAAACTCCCGATACTGCTCAAAAAAGTCCCCTGCAGTCCCATGAACAAAATAAGTTTATCTTAGTCTCATCGGACCCCAGGACTTGGTTCCAGTAATCCATGTTCTTAGTCTGCTTGTCTTCGGCAAACTGTCTGCGGCTTTATTGTGTTTCATCTTTAGAAGAGGCGTCCATTTGTCGACCAATTTGATGCAGTGTGTGACGTATGGTCTGAGCACTGACAGGCTGACCCTCTACCCCTTCAACCTCTGTAGCAATACTGGCAGCACTCATACGTCTATTTCCCAAAGACAACCTTTGGATATGATGCTGAGCACGTGTACTTAACTTTTTTGGTCAACCATAGTGAGGCCTGTTCTAAGTGGAACCGCTGTATGATCTTGCCCACCATGCTGCAGCCATTCGGTCTTGGCAATCTTCTCATAGCCTAGGCCATCTTAATGTAAAGTAAAACATTTTTATTTGTAGATCATCCAACTATTAAAGAGTGTGAGAGTGATAACACCAAATATAAGATACCTACTTCACAGTCACACCTGAGGCCTTGTAACACTAACGAGTCACATGACACCTGAAAGGAAAAATGGATAACTGGGCCCATTTTGGAAAATTCCACTACTTTACATTGTAGCAGAGGGGCATTTATTTAGTTTTGTCACATGAAAAGAAATAATACACATCTCCAAAAATGTGAAGGGTGGACCTAGTTATGTGAGATACTGTATAAGAATACACTTACTATAATACTGCCTCCTATGTGCAAGAATATAACTACTATAATACTGCCCCTATATACAAGAATATAACTACTATAATACTGCTCCTATATACAAGAATATAACTACTATAATACTGCTCCTATATACAAGAATATAACTAGTATAATACTGTCCCCTATATACAAGAATATAACTACTATAATACTGTCTCCTATATACAAGAATATATCTACTATAATACTGCCTCCTATATACAAGAATATAACTACTATAATACTGCTCCTATATACAAGAATATAACTATTATAATACTGCCCCCTATATACAAGAATATAACTACTATAATACTGCTCCTATATACAAGAATATAACTACTATAATACTGCTCCTATATACAAGAATATAACTACTATAATACTGCTCCTATATACAAGAATATAACTACTATAATACTGCTCCTATATACAAGAATATAACTACTATAATACTGCCTCCTATATAAAAGAATATAACTACTATAATACTGCTCCTATATACAAGAATATAACTACTATAATACTGCTCCTATATACAAGAATAAAACTACTATAATACTGCTCCTATATACAAGAATATAACTACTATAATACTGCTCCTATATACAAGAATATAACTACTATAATACTGCTCCTATATACAAGAATATAACTACTATAATACTGCTCCCCTATATACAAGAATATAACTACTATAATACTGCTCCTATATACAAGAATATAACTACTATAATACTGCACCTATATACAAGAATATAACTACTATAAAACTGCCCCTATATACAAGAATATAACTACTATAATACTACTCCTGTATACAAGAATATAACTACTATAATACTGCTCCTCTATACAAGAATATAACTACTATAATACTGCTCCTATATACAAGAATATAACTACTATAATACTGCTCCTATATACAAGAATATAACTACTATAATACTGCTCCTATATACAAGAATATAACTACTATAATACTGCTCCTATATACAAGAATATAACTACTATAATACTGCTTCTATATGCAAGAATATAACTACTATAAAACTGCTCCTATATACAAGAATATATCTACTATAATACTGCCTCCTATATACAAGAATATAACTACTATAATACTGCTCCTATATACAAGAATATAACTACTATAATACTGCCTCCTATATAAAAGAATATAACTACTATAATACTGCTCCTATATACAAGAATAAAACTACTATAATACTGCTCCTATATACAAGAATATAACTACTATAATACTGCTCCTATATACAAGAATATAACTACTATAATACTGCTCCTATATACAAGAATATAACTACTATAATACTGCTCCCCTATATACAAGAATATAACTACTATAATACTGCTCCTATATACAAGAATATAACTACTATAATACTGCACCTATATACAAGAATATAACTACTATAAAACTGCCCCTATATACAAGAATATAACTACTATAATACTACTCCTATATACAAGAATATAACTATTATAATACTGCTCCTCTATACAAGAATATAACTACTATAATACTGCTCCTATATACAAGAATATAACTACTATATTACTGCTCCTATATACAAGAATATAACTACTATAATACTGCTCCTATATACAAGAATATAACTACTATAATACTGCTCCTATATACAAGAATATAACTACTATAATACTGCCTCCTATATACAAGAATATAACTACTTTAATACTGCTCCTATATACAAGAATATAACTACTATAATACTGCTTCTATATGCAAGAATATAACTACTATAATACTGCTCCTATATACAAGAATATATCTACTATAATACTGCCTCCTATATACAAGAATTTAACTACTGTAAAGATGGGAGGAAAAACAAAACAAAAACAAATAATGGTGCCCTCACCAGCACTGGTACGGTTATAACTTTCAATCTCTATTTTCATCCATTTAAAGTGATCGCAGGACCTTAGTAAGGTTAGGAAAGGCCGAGAATTATTGAATCATATTTTTATGCTAGCTAAGGTGGTAGTTTTGGGAGGGCTTTCTCCAAACTGCAAAACCGCAGATTATCTGGTGGTGCGCAGTCTAAATGTGTCCCATCAGTCTGGGGAATCATTTACTTGTTACAATCAATCGCTAATGTTTACTGAATCAAGAGAACATTGGGCAAGAAATAAATCCTATGTAAAAATGTTCCCACAAACAAAGCACCTCTGTCCGTGTTAGGAACTGTGCAGAACTGGAACAAATCCCCATAGTAAAAATAGGTACTGGAAGGATTAAGATTTTCAAATAGAAGTAATTTACAAATCTGTTAAACTTTCTGGCACCAGGTGATTGAAAAAAAAAAAATTCCACCGGAGTACCCCTTTAACCCCTTAAGGACTCAGCCCATTTTGGCCTTAAGGACTCAGACAATTTAATTTTTACGTTTTCATTTTTTCCTCCTCGCCTTCTAAAAATCATAACTCTTTTATATTTTCATCCACAGACTAGTATGAGGGCTTGTTTTTTGCGCGACCAGTTGTCCTTTGTAATGACATCACTCATTATATCATAAAATGTATGGCGCAACCAAAAAACACTATTTTTGTGGGGAAATTAAAACGAAAAACGCAATTTTGCTAATTTTGGAAGGTTTTGTTTCACGCCGTACAATTTATGGTAAAAATGACATGTGTTCTTTATTCTGAGGGTCAATACGATTAAAATGATACCCATTATTATATACTTTTCTATTATTGTTGCGCTTAAAAAAAAATCACAAACTTTTTAACCAAATTAGTACGTTTATAATCCCTTTATTTTGATGACCTCTAACTTTTTTATTTTTCCGTATAAGTGGCGGTATGGAGGCTCATTTTTTGCACCATGATCTGTACTTTTTTTTTATACCACATTTGCATATAAAAAACTTTTAATACATTTTTTATAATTTGTTTTTAATAAAATGTATTAAAAAAGTAGGAATTTTGGACTTTTTTTTTTTCGTTCACGCCGTTCACCATACGGGATCATTAACATTTTATTTTAATAGTTCGGACATTTACGCACGCGGCAATACCAAATATGTCTATAAAAAATGTTTTTTACGCTTTTTGGGGGTAAAATAGGAAAAAACGGACGTTTTACTTTTTTATTGGGGGAGGGGATTTTTCACTTTTTTTTACTTTTACTTTTACATTTTTTTACATTTTTTTTTACACTTGAATAGTCCCCATAGGGGACTATTCATAGCAATACCATGATTGCTAATACTGATCTGTTCTATGTATAGGACATAGAACAGATCAGTATTATCGGTGATCTGCTGCTCTAGTCTGCTCGATCACAGACCAGAGCAGGAGACGCCGGGAGCCGCACGGAGGAAGGAGAGGGGACCTCCGTGCAGCGTTATGAATGATCGGATCCCCGCAACAGCGCTGCGGGCGATCCGATCGTTCATTTAAATCGCGAACTGCCGCAGATGCCGGGATCTGTATTGATCCCGGCACCTGAGGGGTTAATGGCGGACGCCCGCGAGATCGCGGGCGTCGGCCATTGCCGGCGGGTCCCTGGCTGCGATCAGCAGCCGGGATCAGCCGCGCATGACACGGGCATCGCTCCGATGCCCGCGGTTATGCACAGGACGTAAATGTATGTCCTGGTGCGTTAAGTACCACCGCACCAGGACGTACATTTACGTCCTGCGTCCTTAAGGGGTTAAAGGGGTACTCCACTGCTCAGCATTTGGAACAAACTGTTCCAAATGCTGGAGCCGGCGACGGGAGTAGTGTTGAGCGGCATAGGCCATATTCGAATTCGGGATATTTTGCAAATATATGGTCGAATATTCATCATATATTCACAAAATTTGCATATTCGTAATATTTGCGGTTTATTTTCACATATGCGAAAATTCGCGTATGCGAAAATTTGCATATGCGAAAATTTGTGCATGCGGAAATTAGCATATACAAATATTTGCATATGTGAAAATTCGTATATGCGAAAATGTGCATATGCAAATTTGGCACAAGCTGGAAGCAGAGAGGGATGATCACTGTGATGTGTACAGTAGGGGGGAAAAAAACAAAAAAACGAATATTCGTAATTGCGAATATATAGTGCCATATTCGCGAATAAAATTTGCATTGCGAATATTCGCGAGCAACACTAGTCAGAAGATCGTGATGTCATAGTCCCGTCCCCTCATGACGTCCTGCCCCCTCAATGCAAGTCTATGGGAGGGGGCGTGACGGATGTCACGCCCTCTCCCATAGACTTGCATTGAGGGATGTGACATCATGAGGGGCGGGGCTATGATGTCACAAGCTTCCGGCGTCGGCTCCAGCGTTCGTTCCAAACGCTGAGCAGTCTGTTCCAAACGCTGAGCAGCGGAGAATCCCTTTAAGCCAATCTGTATTTTCATCTTTCAGATCAGAACATAATAATGGGTTTGTTTCCAACTTTCTCTCAAAAAAAAAAAAGGATCTCTTTGTATTATTGTAAAATTATTCCTAATAGAAGTTTTTTTTTTTTTGCATTTTGATTAGATTTACAAGAAAAAAAAATATTTTTTTCTTTCCCTCTTTCTCTTTTTCATTAATTTATGTCTTTGTTTCCCATCCAAGATCGATTTCCCAGAGATATTTCCCTCTTTTTTTTTTGTAAGCTGCGTCAGGTAGGTAGCCGGGATCCCATATGTGTGGGATGAGGGGGTTCAGATCCTTCCCTTGTGAGAGAAAATCTTCCCTTGTGCTGTTAAAGGGGTGCGCTAGTGGCAAAAAATAATTTTCAAATTAACTGGTGCCAGAAAGTTACACAGAATTGTAAATTAGTATCAGCTTCTATTTGCTCCACAGAAAATGATTTTCTTTTTGAATTTCTTTTTCTACACTGACCACAGTGCTCTCTGCTGACACCTCTGTTCATTTAAGGAACAGTCCAGAGTAGGAGGAAATCCCCATAACAAACCTCTCCTGCTCTGGACAGTTCCTGACATGGACAGAAGTGTCAGCAGAGAGCACTGTGGTCAGACAGAACAAAAAAAAAAAAATCAAAAAGAAAATTACTTCCTGTGGAGCATACAGCAGCTGATAAGTACTGGAAGGATTAAGATTTTTAATTAGAAGTCATTTACAAATCTGTAAAAAACTGGGGATGTGCAGATCACAATTAACTAGCCGAGGTAAGAGGGCTGTACACCTACACCTGGTGTTGTGATAAGGGAAACAAAACTAAAAAAGTAGCCAACCCCTCTAGGCTAGCATCAGTTGCCTGATACAGTGATGTAATGGTAAAAATTATGACTGGATCGTGCTTCAAGCCGATCCAGTCATCATTTTTACCATTACATCACTGTATCAGGCAACTGATGCTAGCCTAGAGGGGTTGGCTACTTTTTTAGTTTCATGTACAAATCTGTTTAACTTTCTGGCTCCAGTTCATTTAAAAAAAAAAAAAAAAATAGTTTTCCAGGGGAGTACCCCTTCAACCCTTAAGGACCCTTGACGTACGTGTGCGTCATGACACGTCATGGAGAATTCCGTCCCCCGCCGCGTGCCGGGGGAGGGGATTGGACCGAGATGCCTGTTGAAATCATTCCTCATTCAGTCATCAGACCCCCCCATGTCGATGATCGCGGCAGATCGCAAGTGAATTCACACTTGCGATTTGCGCAATTCCGGGTCATTACTGGTCTACGGTGACCCGGAATAGAAGGGGGATCGCGGTTGTCTAAGACACCTACGATCCCCCTGAAGGGATAGGAGTGAGGTGGCAGGGGTGCCACCCCTCCTATCCCTGCTATTGGTGGTCTAGACGCGACCACCAATAGCAGATCGGGGGCGGGGGGGGGGGGTTAACTTTAGTTTTCCACGTCTTGCCCACCCACAATAGGCGGGGCAGGATGGGGTAACGACGGGGACCGGCACGAAGATCCACTTATCCATCCTGGCGGGCGTCGGAGGCAGCGGGCGACAGAGATCAGCGGGCGGCGATGTTGTGCTGCTGGATCGTACTGAAGCCGGTGAGTTGCCTAGCAACATCTGGAGGGTACAGTTTAGCCCTACAGATGTTGCAAAACTACAACTCCCTGCATGCCCAGACAGCTGTTTGGGCTGGAATTTGTAGTTTTGCAACAGCAGGAGGGCTACAGTTAGAGACCACTATACAGTGGTCTCTAACTGTATCCCTCCAGATTTCGCAAAACTACAACTCCTAGCATGACCAAACAGCTGTTTACTGTCTGGGCATGCTGGGATTTGTAGTTTTGCAACAGCTGGAGGACCACAGTTTGGAGATCACTATGGCCCTCCAGATGTTGCAAAACTGCAAATCCCAGCATTCCCAAACAGCAAACAGCTGTCTAGGCATGCTGGGAGTTGTAGTTGTGCACCTCCAGCTATTGCATAACTGCATCTCCCAGCATGCCCTTCGGCGATCAGTACATACTGGGAGTTGTAGTTTTGCAACAGCTGGAGGCACACTGGTTGGAAAATACTGAGTTAGGTTACATAACCTAACTAAATGTTTTCCAACCAGTGTGCCTCCAGCTGTTGCAAAAGTACAACTCCCAGCATGCACTGTCTGTCAGTACAGGTTTGCCCCCCCCCCCATGTAAACGTACAGGGTACAGGGTACATTCACATGGGCAGGTTTACAGGAAGTTTCCTGCTTCAAGTTTGGGCTGCGGCAAATTTTTCGCCACAGCGCAAACTCCAGCGCATTTCTGGACAGCCACTGACTGTCCATGCATGCTAGGAATTTAGCAACAGCTGGAGGCACCCTGTTTGGGAATCACTGGCGTAGAATACCCCTATGTCCACCCCTATGCAATCCCTAATTTAGTCCTCAAATGCGCATGGCGCTCTCTCACTTCGGAGCCCTGTTGTATTTCAAGGAAACAGTTTAGGGCCACATTTAGGGGTATTTCTGTACTAACAGCCCAGCTTGTTAGATTAAAAAAATTACACTAACATGCTGGTGTTGCCCCATACTTTTTATTTTCGCAAGTGTTAAAAGGAAAAAAAGACCCACAAAATTTGTAACACAATTTCTCCTAAGAACAGAAATACCCCATATGTGGGCGTAAAATGCTCTGCGGGCGCACAACAAGGCTCAGGAGAGAGGGAGCACTAGGTACATTTGAAGCCTAAATTGGTGATTTGCACAGGGGTGGCTGATTTTAGAGCGGTTCTGCCATAAACGCAAAAAAAAAATAACCACATGTGACCCCATTTTGGAAACTACATCCCTCACGGAATGAGGGGTATAGTGCGCCTTAACACCTCACAGGTGTTTAATGAAAATTCATCAAAGTTGGATGGAAAAATGAAAAAAAAAAATGCTGGTGTTACCCAAAAATTTTCATTTTCACAAGGAAAAATAGGAAAAAAGCCCCCCAAAATGTGTAACCCCATTTCTTCTGAGTAAGAACATACCCCATATGTGGATGTAAAGTGCTCTGCAGGCGCACTACAATGCTCAGAAGAGAAGGAGCACCATTGGGATTTTGAAGAGAAAATTTGTCTGGAATTGAAGGCCACGTGTGTTTACAAAGCCCCCATAGTGCCAGAACAATGGACCCCCCACATGTGACCCCATTTTGGAAACTACACCCCTCACGTAATGTAATAAGGGGTACAGTGAGCATTTATGTCCCACAGGTGTCTGGCAGATTTATGGTACAGTGGTCCATTTGCACAGCCCACTGTTCCAAAGATCTGTCAAACGCCAGTGGGGTGTAAATACTCACTGCATCCCTTATTAAATTATGTGAGGGGTGTAGTTTCCAAAATGGGGTCACATGTGGGGGGGACCACTGTTCTGGCACCACGGGGGGGCTTTGTAAACGCACATGGCCCCTGACTTCTATTCCAAACAAATTCTCGCTCCAAAAGCTCAATGGTGCTCCTCCTCTTCTGAGCATTGTAGTGCACCAGCAGAGCACTTGACATCCACACATTGGGTATTTCCATACTCATAAGAAATGGGGTTACAGATTTTGGGGGTCATTTTCTCTTATTACCCCTTGTAAAAATATAAAATTTAGGGGAAAACCAGCATTTTAGTGAATTTTTTTTTTTTTTTTTCATTTACACATCCGACTTTAACAAGAAGTCATCAAACACCTGTGAGGTGTTAAGGCTCACTGTACCCCTTGTTGCATTCCTTGAGCGGTGTAGTTTGCAAAATAGCCTCCCTGGCGGTATAATTCTTTCTGGAAATTTGTACCAAAAGCGGTACAATTTTTTGCACTGAATCTCACATCTCCCCCCCGCCCATTTCACATCTCCCCCATCACATTCCCCCTCCCTTGTCACATTCCCCCTCTCCCTTGTCACATCCCCCCGTCACATTCTCCTGCCTCCTTGTCACATTCTTCCCCCCTTGTCACATTCTTCCCCCCTTGTCACATTCCCCCCCTTGTCACATTCCCCCCCTTGTCACATTCCCCCCCTTGTCACATTCCCCCCCTGTCACATTCCCCCCCTTGTCACATTCCCCCCCCTGTCACATTCCCCCCTTGTCACATTCCCCCCTTGTCACATCCCCCCCCCCCCCTTGTCACATTCCCCCCTCTGTCACCTTGTCCTGCAGCAAATACACTGGGTTTGCCGGGCAGATTTCAAACCTAGTGTATTTGCTGCAGAACAAGCCCTTTCCCCTTCAGCCAATCACATGCTTTACACCACTGTGGCCTGTGATTGGCTGAAAAGGGAAAGGTCCTGTAAGATGAATAGAGCAGGGAGCAGAGCGCACGGAGGGGAACGACATCTGCAGGGACCGGGATTAGGTGAGCAAAAGTTTTTTTTATTTTACTACTTTTTCCTTTTACATTTAGCTCAGTGTTTTTCTGACAGGGTGCCTCCAGCTGTTGTGAAACTACTACTCCCAGCATGCCCGGACAGCCTTTGGCTTTTCGGGCATGCTGAGAGTTGTAGTTTTGCAACAGCTGGAGGCCCCCTGGTTGGAAAACACTGACTTTTAGTATTTTTCTTTACCTGCTCTGGCCGGCCCCCGCAACGGGAGCCGACCAGAGAAGATATTCGCAAGTTTTCCCGGGGGGCGCATCGCTATATCGCATTGCTTTTGCGATATATCGTGCAGCCCGGCCGGGAACTCTGTAATTCTACCCCGATCGTGACTCTGGGTTACCGATCCTGGCAGGGAAAATTAACCCCGAGTCACGCTCGGGAATACCGCTCAGGAGGATAGTATGCCATGTTTTTTTTTTTTTTTTTGCTGTCCTGGCACCATAGGGGCTTCGTAAATGCGATATGCCCTCCAAAAACCATTTTAGCAAAATTTGCTTTTCAAAAGCCAAATGTGACTCTCTCTCTTCTGAGCATTGTAGTGCGTCAGCAGAGCACTTGACGTCAAAACATGGGGTATTTCCATACTCAGAAGAGATGGGGTTAAAAAATTTTGGGGGCATTTTGTCCTATTATCCCTTGTAAAAATAAAAAATTTGGGGGAAAGCTAGCATTTTAGTGAAAAAAAATTATAATTTACACATCCAACTTTAATGAAAAGTTGTCAAACACCTGTGGGGTGTTAAGGCTCACTGGACCCCTTTATGGGTGTAGTTTCCAAAATAGTATGCCATGTGTTTTTTGTTTTGCTGTTCTGGCACCATAGGGGCTTCCTTAATGCGACATGCCCCCCAAAAACCATTTCAGAAAAACTCACTCTCCAAAATCCCAGTGTCGCTCTTTCCCTTCTGGGCCCTCTAGTGAACCCGCCGTACACTTGACATACACATATGAGGTATTTCCTTACTCGAGAGAAATTGGGTTACACATTTTAGGAAGATTTATCTCCTTTTACCCCTTGTAAAAATTCAAAAACTGGGTCTACAAGAACATGCCAGTGTAAAAAATGAAGATTTTGAATTTTCTCCATCAATTTGCTGCTATTCCTGTGAAACACCTAAAGGGTTAACAAACCTTTTGAATGTCATTTTGAATACTTTGAGGGGTGCAGTTTTTATAATAAGTTATTTCTAATATGAAGGCCCTTCAAATCCACTTCAAAACAGAACTGGTCCCTGAAAAATTTTGATTTTGAAAATTTTGTGAAAAATTGGAAAATTGCTGCTATACTTTGAAGCCCTCTGATGTCTTCCAAAAGTAAAAATATGTCAACTTCATGATGCAGACATAAAGTAGACATGTTGTATATGTGAATCAATATATAATTTATTTGGAATATTCATTTTCCTTATAAGCAGAGAGCTTCAAAGTAAAAAAAAAAGCAAAATTTAAAATTTTTTCATCAACTTTTGGAATTTTTCACATAGAAACGATGTGAGTAGCGACAAAATTTTACCACTAACATAAAGTAGAATATGTCACGAAAAAACAAACTCGGAATCAGAATGAAAGGTAAAAGCATCCCAGAGTTATTCATGTTTAAAGTGAAAGTGGTCAGATGTGCAAAAAATGGCCGGGTCCTACAGTGAAAATTGGCTGGGTCCTTAAGCGGTTAAAGGGGTACTCTGGTGGAAACTTTTTTTTTGTCTTTTTTTTTTTTTTTCAAATTAACTGGGGCCAGGAAGTTATACAGACTTGTAAATTATTTCTACATAAAAATCTTAATCCTTCCAGCAATTATCAGCTGCTGTATGCTCCACAGGAAGTTGTATAGTTTTGTTTCCAGTCTGACCAGTGCTCTCTGCTGACACCTCTGTCCATGTTAGGAACTGTCCAGAGCAGGAGCAAATCCTCATAGCAAACCTCTCCTGGTCTGGACAGTTCCTGACATGGACAGAGGTGGAAATAACTACACAACTTCCTCTGGAGCATACAGCAGCTGATAAGTACTGGAAGGGTTAAGATTTTTATATTGAAGTAATTTACAATTCTGTTTAACTTTCTGGCACCATTTCATTTGAAAACAATTTTTTTTTCACCCTTTAAGCTTTTAAGTAGTTTTTTTTTGCAATCTCTAATCTGGCCTACAATATGGCTTATTTTATTTGGGGAGGATGGAAGCTGTTATAGTAAAGAAGTAGATTTGTGGATGTGGATTTTTTCGATCCCCTTTCATCTGGATGATTCTGTTCAAAAAATTCTACGTTTAGAAAGTCTATTTTACTCTCATTGATGGACATTTATCAATGGGTTTAGTCAGGTTTTCTTTACTATAATTGTCGCAAAATTGTCGCAACTGCGACTACGTGTGTTTTCGTGCGATAATTTGCATGAAGAACAAGAAAAGCAAGAAAATTCAAACCTGCTTACGTAGTAAATTTTTCAAAATGGATTTGCTTTAGTCGGGTATTTATCAACTGCGACAGTTGCAACTGCGCAAAAAAAAGTCGCAACAAGGTTAAAATTGACTAAATTTACTCCAGATCAAACATGGAGCAGAAAAAGCTACAACCAAAGTAAAAAAGGAAAAATTGCTTAACACGCTGAAAGCAGTTGATAAATAAGTCACACATAAGCAAAAAAAAAGTAAGGAAAAAATTACAAAAAAAACGAATACATAAGCAAACATTGATAAATGTCCCTCATTGATTTTAGATGTGAATCTCAAGTTAGCTTTGTTCTCGGTGTTTAGATCCTGTACAAATTTTTCGAAATGATCGGCTCCGTAGTATAAAAATATCATCCAATATGCGGGCGTGCATTTTAATGTATTGCAGAAAGGGGCTTTGAACGCCGTACACCAGCCGAGACTGCAGTGCTGCTAGGAGCGTGTTAGTAAAAGTGCATGCTGCTGGGGTCCCCATCGTTGTACCTAGAATCGGGCTATGGCCTCGTTCATACCGCCGTTGTGCTCAGACCCGTTTATGATCAGTTCGGTTCTTTTTTTTATTTTTGTGCCGAACGGACCCTGAATGGTCGAGGGGACAATTCAGCCTGCTGGGTCCCAATGAATACTATTGTATTTAAAGGGGGTATTCCAGCTTTATACATCTTATCCCCTATTCTTTGTATAACTTTCTGGAATCATAAGATGTATAATCACAGGGGTCCTGCCGCAAGGGACCCCTGCAATCTCGGTGCCGCCCCCGGCATTCTGTGCCGGGCACTGCCTCCGAGACGGGGACTTGAAGTTGCGCCAAGCCCCTACATTCATGTTTATGGGAGGGGGCGTGATGGCCGCCACGCCCCCTCCCATAGACATAAATGGAGGGGGCGTGGTGTGACATCACTAGGGGGAGTGGCTGTGACATCACGTCCCCGTCTCAGAAGCAGCACCCGGCAAAGAATGCCTGAGGCTGCACTGAGATTGCGGGGTTCCCCAGCAGCGGGACCCCTGCGATCAGACATCATATCTCCTATCCTTTGGATAGGGGATAAGATGTTTAGCAGCGGAGTACCCCTTTAAACCAGTCTATTTTAAAGTCTTCTTTGTTAACCTTTTCTGGTTTACTGCAGTTTAGACCTTAACTCCAGATTAATGGATTCTTCCCTCAAAGGTTCCTCTGTGAGATTTATGACTTTCATTTCGTCAGACGGTTCAGGAAGGGTTACAAGTTGCACATTTTCGTTCTTTACCAAGTTACTTGTTTTCTTTTTGCCCCTCACATCATCTTTACGTTGTTTTTGTCCTGCGCCTCTCCTAACCCTCCGTCTTGAAAGTTGGATTGTTTGATATTTCCTGGAGTTTCTTGCTGTATTTTCTTCGACTGAACTCAATTGTAAATCTGTAGTCTATGAGATTCTAGATTTATTTCCCCTTTTTTCCTCCAGTTTTTGGATACCCTGCACTAGCACATGAAAGTCAAAATCCCCACCATTTATTTATTTTTTGCACCAATATCGCTCCTTGTTCTGAATGTCCAGTATCCTGTAAGGAAGTTTTTCCATTAGGCTATGTTCACACAGTCGGAAAATGTGCAAAATGTCCACTGTTCAGTCCTTCTTCCCAGAGGTTTGTAGTGTCTTCGAGGAACCAGCCCGAGCCTCTTCTGCCGAAACTGCCTTGCTGAACCTTGTCCAAGGAAATTCTTCTGTGGGCAAATACGCCATCCAATTTCGTTCCCTCGCCTCTGAATTATCTTGGAACAATGAGGCCCTCTGCGCGACCTTTAAAAAAGGCCTATCCAGTAACATGAAGGATGTGCTGGTCGCACGAGAAATTCCTGCCAACCTGCAAGAACTTATCCATTTGGCCACCCGCATTGACATGAAAGATGCCAGGAGCTCCGTCAGGATATGGACTTTGTTCGCACCAGGCGATTTCTCTCCCCGGCTCCTCTCTTCTCAGGTCCACTGCAATCTGTTCCTGTGCCTTCTGCCGTGGAGGCTATGAAAGTAGACCGGTCTCGCCTGACCCTACAAGAGAGGACTCGCCGCCGCAATGAGAACCTATGCCTGTACTGTGCCAGTACCGAACACTTCCTGAAGGATTGTCCTATCCGTCCTCCGCGTCTGGAAAGACGCACTCCGATTCCGCACAAAGGTGAGACAGCTCTAGGTGTGAACTCTGCTTCTCCAGGTCTTACTGTGCCTGTGCGGATTTCTTCTTCTGCTAACTCCTCCTTCTCAGCTGTGGCCTGCTTGGATTCAGGCTCTGCAGGAAATTTTATTTTGGCCTCTTTCGTTAACAGGTTCAACATCCCAGAGACCAGTCTCGCCAGACCTCTCTATATCGCTTCAGTTAATGGAGAAAAGTTGGACTGTACTGTGCGTTACCGCACAGAACCCCTGATAATGTGCATTGGACCACATCACGAAAAAATTGAATTTCTGGTACTCTCTAACTGCACTTCTGAATTTCTCCTCGGCTTGCCTTGGCTCCAACGCCATTCTCCTACCCTTGACTGGACCACCGGGGAGATCAAGAGCTGGGGTGCTTCTTGCCACAAAAAATGCCTCACGTCTGCTCCCAGCCTCGTCAGTCAAACCCCTGTGGATCCTCCTATACCAGGTCTCCCCAAGGCCTATCAGGACTATGCTGATGTTTTTTGCAAAAAACAAGCAGAGACTTTGCCTCCTCACAGGCCTTATGACTGCCCTATTGATCTCCTTCCTGATACTACTCCACCCCGGGGCAGGATCTATCCTCTGTCTGCTCCTGAGACTCAAGCCATGTCGGACTACATCCAAGAAAATTTAAAGAGGGGATTCATCCGCAAGTCTTCATCCCCTGCCGGAGCGGGGTTCTTCTTTGTCTCCAAAAAAGACGGTTCCTTACGGCCGTGCATCGATTACCGCGGTTTAAATAAGATCACTATAAAAAAAAACTATCCCCTGCCTCTTATCTCGGAATTCTTTGACCGCCTACGTGGCGACTAACATCTTCACCAAATTGGACTTAAGAGGCGCATATAATCTCATCCGCATCAGGAAAGGGGATGAGTGGAAGACCGCATTTAATACCAGAGACGGACATTTTGAATATCTGGTTATGCCCTTTGGGCTCTGCAACGCCCCCGCTGTCTTCCAGGACTTCGTGAATGAAATATTTCGGGATCTGTTATATACCTGTGTTGTGGTTTACCTGGACGACATTTTGATTTTTTCTTCTAGCCTCGACGCCATGTCCGTCTAGTGCTCCAGAGACTCCGTGACAATCAATTATTTGCCAAGATAGAGAAATGTCTCTTTGAATGCCAATCTCTTACCTTCCTAGGATATTTAGTCTCTGGCCAGGGACTTCAAATGGACCCAGACAAACTGTCAGCCGTTTTAGATTGGCCACGCCCCTCTGGACTCCAAGCTATCCAACGCTTCTTGGGGTTTGCCAATTACTACCGACAGTTTATTCCGCATTTTTCCACCATTGTGGCTCCGATTGTGGCCCTAACCAAGAAGAACGCCAACCCTAAGTCCTGGCCTCCCCAAGCGGATATGGCATTCAATCGTCTCAAAACTGCCTTTGCTTCTGCTCCCGTACTCTCCAGACCCGATCCATCAAAACCCTTCTTGCTGGAGGTGGACGCCTCCTCGGTTGGAGCCGGAGCTGTACTCCTACTAAAAAACTCTACTGGACATAATATTACTTGTGGTTTCTTTTCTAAAACCTTCTCTCCGGCGGAAAAAAATTACTCCATTGGTGATCGTGAACTTCTGGCCGTTAAACTAGCCCTCGAAGAATGGAGGCACCTGGTGGAGGGTTCCAAATACTTGATTGTTATCTACACGGATCACAAGAATCTCTTATATCTCCAGTCTGCCCAACGGCTGAACCCACGCCAGGCTAGGTGGTCGTTGTTTTTTGCCCGTTTTAACTTCGAGATTCATTTTCGCCCTGCTGACAAAAACATCAGGGCTGACACCCTTTCTCGTTCCTCTGATGCTTCCGAATCGGAAGCCCCCCTGCAACACATTGTTCCTCCTGAGTGTCTGATCTCCTCTTCTCCAGCTTCTATCAGGCAAACACCTCCTGGAAAGACTTTCGTCCCTCTACGCCAGCGCCTCAAGATCCTCAGGTGGGGACACTCCTCGCACCTCGCCGGCCATGCTGGCGTCAAGAAGTCCATCCAACTCATCTCTCGTTTATATTGGTGGCCTACCCTGGAGGCAGATGTCGCTGATTTCGTTCGGGCCTGCACAGTTTGTGCCCGGGACAAGACTCCTCGCCAGAAGCCTGCCGGTCTCCTTCATCCTCTGCCTGTTCCTGAGCTACCATGGTCTCAGATTGCCATGGATTTTATAATGGACCTGCCTTTATCCCATGGCAACACAGTCATCTGGGTGGTCGTTGATCGTTTCTCCAAGATGGCACATTTTATTCCACTTCCAGGCCTTCCTTCTGCGCCACAGTTGGCGAAGCAATTTTTTTGCACATTTTTCGCCTTCACGGGCTTCCCACGCATATCGTCTCGGATAGAGGCGTTCGATTTGTATAGAAATTTTGGAGAGCTCTCTGTAATCAAGTAAAAATCAAATTAAATTTCTCGTCCTCCTATCATCCCCAATCCAATGGACAAGTAGAGAGAGTTAATCAGATCCTTGGTGACTATTTGCGACATTTTGTTTCCTCCCGCCAGGACGATTGGGCCGATCTTCTAACCTGGGCTGAATTCTCGTACAATTTCAAGGACTCTGAATCCTCCGCCAAATCCCCGTTCTTTGTGGTGTACGGCCGTCACCCTCTTCCCCCCCTCCCCACTCCCACCCCTTCTGGTTTGCCTGCTGTTGATGAAGTTACCCGGGACTTCTCCACCATCTGGAAGGAAACTCAAAAAACCCTTCTACTGGCCTCATCCCGGATGAAGAAGCATGCCGACAAAACTCCTCCTGTCTTTGCTCCTGGAGACAAAGTGTGGCTCTCCGCCAAGTATATCCGCTTTCATGTCCCCAGTTATAAACTGGGACCACGTTATCTTGGACCCTTTAAAATCAAGTGCCAAATCAATCCTGTCTCCTACAAACTCCTTCTTCCCCCTTCTCTCCGTATTCCTAAAGCTTTTCATGTTTCTCTCCTTAAACCGCTTGTCCTTAACCGCTTCTCTCCCAAGGTTGTCGCTCCAGCTCCTGTCTCTGGCTTCTCCGATGTCTTCCCTGTTAAAGAAATTCTTGCGTCTAAGACGGTCAGAGGTAAAAAAAAAATTCTCATAGATTGGGAGAAGTGCGGTCCTGAGGAGAGGTCGTGGGAGCCCGAGGATAACATCCTCGACAAAGACCTCATTCACAATTTCTCGGGTTCCAAAAAGAGGGGGAGACCCAAGGGGGGGGGGGTACTGTTATGCCGAGCGCTCCGGGTCCCCGCTCCTCCCCGGAGCGCTCACAACGTTTACCTGCTCGCAGCGCCCCGGTCAGACCCGCTGACCGGGAGCGCTGCGATAGTGTCTCTAGCAGGGATGCGACCAGCGATGCGGGACGCGCCCGCTCGCGGTTCGCATCCCAGCCATCTTACCGGACCTGTCCTCCGGTTGTCCAGTCCCGGCGCGCGCGGCCCCGCTCCCTAGGGCGCACGCGCGCCGGCTCTCTGCGATTTAAAGGGCCAGTGCGCCGCTGATTGGCGCCTGGCCCAAATTAGTATTTTCACCTGTGCCTTGGTCTATATTACCTCCCTTCCCCTTCCCTGTATTGCCGGATCTTGTTGCCATTGTGCCAGTGAAAGCGTTCCTTCTATGTCCCAAGCCAGTGTTCCAGACCTCCTGCCGTTGCCCCTGACTACGATCCTTGCTGCCTGCCCTGACCTTCTGCTACGTTCGACCTTGCTCTTGCCTAATCCCTTGTACCGCGCCTATCTCAGCCGTCAGTCGGGGTTGAGTCGCTATCGGGTGGAACGACCTGGGGGTTACCTGCCGCAGCAAGTCCATCCCGCTTTGCGGCGGGCTCTGGTGAATACCAGTATCATCCAATACCAGTTTTCATCCACTTGGCAAATGAGGTTCAATGTGGATAAATGTAAAGTTATGCATCTGGGTACTAATAACCTGCATGCATCGTATGTCTTAGGGGGGATTAAACTGTCAGAGTCACTGGTAGAGAAGGATCTGGGTGTACTTGTAGATCACAGACTACAGAATAGCACAATGTCAGGCTGCTGCTTCCAAAGCCGGCAGAATATTGTCATGTATCAAAAGAGGCATGGACTCAAGGGACAGGGACATAATACTCCCCCTTTATAAAGCATTGGTACGGCCTCACCTGGAATATGCTGTTCAGTTTTGGGCACCTGTCCATAAAAGGGACACTGCGGAGTTGGAAAGGGTGCAGAGACGCGCGACTAAACTAATATGGGGCATGGAACATCTTAGCTATGAGGAGCGATTAAAGGAGTTACAATTGTTTAGTCTTGAGAAGAGACGTTTAGGGGGGATATGATAAACGTATATAAGTATATTAATGGCCCATACAAAAAATATGGAGAAAAACTGTTCCAGGTTAAACCCCCCCAAAGGACGAGGGGGCACTCCCTCCGTCTGGAGAAGAAAAAGTTTAGTCTCAAGGGGCGACACGCCTTCTTTACCGTGAGGACTGTGAATTTATGGAATGGTCTACCTCAGGAACTGGTCACAGCAGGAACAATTAACAGCTTTAAAACAGGATTAGATACATTCATGGAACAAAATAACATTAATGCTTATGAAGAAATATAAAATCCCATCCCTTCCCCAATATCGCGCCACACCCCTACCCCTTAATTCCCTGGTTGAACTTGATGGACATATGTCTTTTTTCGACCGTACTAACTATGTAACTATGTAACTATGTAACCCCTTAGACTCCGTTCCCCTGGTACGGCCCACGTCATCACCCCACTGACACAGAGGATCCACCACCAGTATCCTCTCAGTACCCGGATCCTGACAACAAGAATATAACTACTATAATACTGCCTCCTATATACAAGAATAAAACTACTATAATACTGCCTCCTATATACAAGAATATAACCACTATAATACTGCTCCTATGGACAAGAATATAACTACCATAATACTGCTCCTATATACTCGAATATAACTACTATAATACTGCCTCCTATATACAAGAATATAACTACTATAATACTGCCGCCTATATACAAGAATATAACTACTATAATACTGCCTCCTATATACAAGAATATAACTACTATAATACTGCCTCCTATATACAAGAATATACCGTATTTATTGGCGTATAACACGCACTTTTTAGGCTAACATTTTTTGCCTAAAGTCTATGTGCGTGTTATACGCCGATACACCCCCAGGAAAGGCAGGGGGAGAGAGGCCGTCGCTGCCCGCTTCTCTCCCCCTGCCTTTCCTGGGGTCTAGAGCGCTGCTGCCGGCCCTTCTCTCCCCCTAGCTATCTTTTCCGCTGCCTGTTCTGTCCCCCTGACTATGGGTACCGGCGCCCCATTGCCGGCACTGATAGCCAGGGGGAGAGAAGCGGCGCCGACAGCCAGGGGGAGAGAAGGGGCAGTGGCACCCATTGCCGGCGCCGCTGCCCCGTTGCCTCCCCTCATCCCCGGTGGCATAATTACCTGGGTCGGATCCGCGCTGCTGCAGGCCTCCGGTGTGCGTCCCCTGCGTCGTTGCTATGCACGGCGCGGCGCACTGACGTCATGCGCCGCGCCGTGCAGCGCATAGCAACGACGCCGGGGACGCACGCCGGAGGCATGCAGCAGCGCGAACCTGACCCAGGTAATTATGCCACCGGGGATGGGGGGAGGCAACGGGGCAGCGGCGCCGGCAATCGGTGCCACTGCCCCTTCTCTCCCCCTGGCTATCGGCGCCGGCAATGGGGCGCCGGCACCGATAGTCAGGAGGACAGAACGGGCAGCGGCGCCGATAGCTAGGGGGAGAGAAGGACCGGCAACAGGGCTCTAGACCCCAGGAAAGGCAGGGGGAGAGAAACGGGCAGCGACGGCCTCTCTCCCCCTGCCTTTCCTGGGGGTATATCGGGGTATACACGCGCACACACGCACCCTCATTTTACCATGGATATTTGGGTAAAAAACTTTTTTTACCCAAATATCCTTGGTAAAATGAGGGTGCGTGTTATAGGCCGGTGCGTGGTATACCCCGATAAATACGGTAACTACTATAACACTGCTCCTATGGACAAGAATATAACTGCTATAATACTGCTCCTATATACAAGAATATAACTACTATAATACTTCCTCCTATAAACAAGAATATAACTACTATAATACTGCTCCTATATACAAGAATATAACTACTATAATACTGCTCCTATATACAAGAATATAACTACTATAATACTGCTCCTATGGACAAGAATATAACTTCTATAATACTGCTCTATATACAAGAATATAACTACTATAATACTGCCCCTATATACAAGAATATAACTACTATAATACTGCTCCTATATACAAGAATATAACTACTATAATACTGCCCCTATATACAAGAATATAACTACTATAATACTGCTCCTATATACAAGAATATAACTACTATAATACTGCTCCTATATACAAGAATATAACTACTATAATACTGCTCCTATATACAAGAATATAACTACTATAATACTGCTCCTATATACAAGAATATAACTACTATAATACTCCTCCTATATACAAGAATATAACTACTATAATACTGCTCTTATATACAAGAATATAACTACTATAATACTGCTCCTATATACAAGAATATAACTACTATAATACTGCTCCTATATACAAGAATACAACTACTATAATACTGCTCCTATATACAAGAATATAACTACTATAATACTGCCTCCTATATACAAGAATATAACTACTATAATACTGCTCCTATATACAAGAATATAACTGCTATAATACTGCTCCTATATACAAGAATATAACTGCTATAATATTACCCCTACTGGTAATATCGGGAATATACCGTATAGAGGCATATTAATGTCTGTTGTTGCTCCTTAGATATTCTCATTGTTGTTGTATTTCTCTTCTTTTGTATCAAAGTGTTCCTAGAACTCATTTTGCTAACAGATTTTTGCTGTTGTCATGGTAAATCTGCATTGTCTTCGATGTAGTATGGGGCTTAGATGTCCACTTGTCTGCTTCTGGCGATACTACAATAATGATAGATGTATCTAAATAAGTTATTCCTCTCTTTCCCAGTGTTCTGAGGTTTTTTTCTTGGCACGGATTTCTGAGCCTCACAGACTTTCATGTATGGAGACGGTAAATGGCGGCCGCTCGCTGGTCTTATAGATCTTTGGGGATTTGTTAATTAATTTCTTTGCCTCATTTCATTTCCATGTCAGATGAGGAGGATAATATTCACTGAAATATACATGGCTACAGCTAAAGGAAAATAGTAGGAACGAGGGTATGCTGAAAACACAGTAGTGCATATACAGTACTGGACACCATACAGGATATCAGCCAGAACAATAACCCCTCTGCCTAATATAGGGTCTTTTACCTGATTGTCGTCCACATGATGGTGAACATCATCCATCAGATTTTCATGTGTTGTCCATCTTGGCAAAACATTAACCTTTCTGATATAATTCATTAAAAAATGATCTCCTTTTATAAAAATCATGGCTTATAGAAAAGACCACTAGGGGTCCCCATACCATCCCGAAAATAATTGTATCTGACTGCAGCATCATATTTGTCCCAACTGAAGCACAGGCTGGAACAAAGGCCAGAAAGTGAGGTTGGGACTAGCACTCCTCTGTGCTCACTTCTGTCCTATCAGACTGCAGCATGAAAACTGAGAGGAGGGGGCTACAGTGATTGGACGAAGAGACCCAGCACTGCACAGCAGACTCAGAGAGGAGGTGAATGCATGGTAAGTGAGGGTGAGTTTAGTGCTTGACTTGGAGATGCCCCTTTCTGAGCAGTGGATGTCAGAATTGTGAGGATCCGGACTGGTATGCAGCGAGGACACTGGTGGTCGATCCTCTGTGTCAGTGGGGTGATGGCGTGGGCCGTACCAGGGGAACGGAGTCTAAGGGGTTACTGGTTTTCACCAGAGCCCGCCGCAAAGCGGGATGGACTTGCAGCGGCAGGTAACCCCCAGGTCGTTCCACCCGATAGCGACTCAAACCCAGCTGACAGCTGAGACAGGCGCAGTACACAGGGACAAGGCAAGAGCAAGGTCGGACGTAGCAGAAGGTCAGGGCAGGCAGCAAGAGTTGTAGTCGGGGGCAACAGCCGAAGGTCTGGGTACACAGGCTTGGGAACACACTAAACGCTTTCACAGGGCACAAGTCAACAAGATCCGGCAAGGACAGGAAGGGGAAGTGGGTTTTTATACACATAGAGCAGGTGTAGGTACTGATTGGGCAAGGCACCAATTAATGGTGCACTGGCCCTTTAAATTTCGGGACAGAACAGCAAGAGGACGGGGCAGGTGAGGAGATTGGGATGCGACCCGCAGGCAGGCACGTCCCGCTACGCGGATCGCATCACTGCCGGTGATACCAGTGCAGCGCTCCCGGTCAGCGGGTCTGACCGGGGCGCTGCACATAGAAGAATGCCGCGAGCGCTCCGGGGAGGAGCAGGGACCCGGAGCGCTCGGCGTAACGAGAATGAGTGAGCAGCAGAACAGAAGGATTTGTGAGCAAAATACAGAAGCTAAAAATACAGAAAAGACATCTCAAGAATCTGCATAACATATTCAGTAATACATAGAAGCATTTTTTTGTTTTTTGGGATATGACTACCCCGCTGAAGCTCATATTTCACAAAAGTGGGAAATTTTAACTCAGCTGGTGCACTGCTGCCCAGCCCGTGATAGAGATTCTTTGTCCTTTTACCAATATTTTTCTGTGCTCTGTACCTTTTGTTATTTTTTGTCTCCTGAGACCTGATCTTCTGCCTGCACCTTGACCATTCTTCTGTCCTGCTGATTTTATACCATACTGCTTTATTGGCTTGACCCATTGCTTGTATCCTGACATTACCTCTGCCTTGTAATTTTGTACTGCATTACTATTTAGGTTTGACCTATAGCTTGTCTTGACCTTGTTGCCCCTTTGTGGCTGAGCTGGACTGTCTGACTATTGTGAATACTCTGATGACCCTGCATGTAGTCCAGTCTAGGAACCATAACCCAGTTGGGGGGTCACCGTCTAGGGTGGATCATCCAAATAGCTAGGGACCAGAGTTTGGACAAGGGTCACTGGACTCCTCCCTACCTGGACATGACAGAGGTATGGCAACCTTTGACTGCTAATAGGACAAAACTGATAACTAGGTTGTAAAATAAAACTAATTTGCCAAATTTACAGAACAGAACCTAATAGCAGCCTTTCCCTGCTAGTGGAGTGTGCAAAAAATCCCACGCTGGTTTGGAAAATCCCATGAAAATAAAAATGTAACCAAATTAGTGAAGTGCAGTTATATTTCCTGTCCTAAAATGTTAAAGTAATTACAAGGGCGGAATATTCCAGCAATGAGGCAGTGAATTGGCTCTGTCATAGGGCACGGGAGACGGAAGAAGCTGGTTCAGATCCAACAGGCGTCTCATACAGTGAAGGCGGCTTCAATGATGAGCAAAGCGAAGTCCCAGTGGGGTAATACAGACATTGGCTCCAGCACTGTCAGTGATATGAAGCACAATGGAGGCCTTATCAGCAGCCGCCCGCAGCTCCATTGCTTTCAAATTGATTGTTTTAACTTGACGCTCCCAGACAATGGAGTTTGGGGTTGGAAACATCTCTCTCAAAAGATTGTGAATGCACCTTGTCATCACGGTACACAATACCGGGGAAATCAATGTGGCTGCCTCCTGGAAATAGACTTATAGCCATCACAAAGGAAGGCTAAATGTGACAGCATCTTTATTTCTACTTCTGTGGATGAATCCAGATGGGTGGGAACGGGAAACAAATAACCAGAGCTGAGTTTCCTTAGATTGACACTTGGCCGGATTGGTTGGGTGTGGGACCGTCCCTCCAGGTTGTTCTAAGGGAACAGAGGACTGTGAAACCTTTTATCGGCTGTATAATTGAACGTCTCCGTCTGATTCGCTATCTATGTCAGGGATGGTCATAAAAGGCACTTGGCTCGCCAGTATAGAAGGGAATCATTTTCAGTGTTCAGCACCAACACTTTACACTGCTCAATGGAAAATTACAATACCAGCAAATATAGACTTTTGGAAATTCTCACTGTTGTGACTGCGATTTGGTAACAGGAAAAAGATTATATTACAGACTTATATTTGCTGAATAGGACAGATATAAAAATTCTTATTCCGTGTACCATCTAATTTGGTGTAAATTCAGCTCCCGAATAGAAAATTTGCCTGTCACCAAATTGGTAATCAGTAAAAGTTTCAAATATTATTACAAATAGCAGCAACCAACCTGCTATACTGCCTTCTCCTGTCTAATAGCCTGTTTGAAGCCTTGTCCAATATCTGATGCATTTGTCATGTCTGGGCAGGGAAGGAGTGCACACTATTCTTGCCCTCTCCCCCTATCCCTGCCTCCTTTCGTACCCACCCTAGGCAGTGGGTCCGTAACCACAGTGACGGTCCCTACTTACAATAAGTGAAGGCAGTCCAGTTAAATTAATAACTATAATGCAGACGGAGGTCGGGACACAGAATGGAATCACTCAGACTAACAGAAAAATAACTAAACATACACACAATAAGTCGCTGTCCACAGTTCGAGTCGATACCAAGAGGTTACAGATAAGTCAAATTGCAAAGCCAGGAGAAGAGTCAAAGAGCGGAACCAATGGGTCAAAATACCAGATATAACATATACAATATAAATGCTATCTAGGAGTACACAGAGCGCTATTGCAGGCAAGGATTGGGAGTAAACTGCCAGCTTATATAGGCCCAGACCAGGTTCTCATATCAAGGTCAGCTGACCAGTCCAGACAGCTGTGGATAGCCCAAACCAAAACAAAACAGAGAGAGCTGTCAGAACCATTTAACCCCACAGGCTCTGTGACACCATTATTCTGGATGAGCTGGTCATGACTGCACTTCTATGGTTCCTGATTAGTTATTCTCTATTTGAAGATCCCTGATTCTTGCAGTATGGTTCGGATTATAGCGTATGCTTTGTCTGTTTATTTCTAGCATTAATTGTGCCTAATTCCAGTCTAGTTTTCTTTTTTTTCAGTTAGTTCTTGAGTTATCCTTGTTTAGTTCTTAAATCTTTTGTAGTTGTTGCTTTTGATTCAGAAACCAAGAGTAGCTGTTATTCCCTTGATTCAGTCTCTGTTTAAACGTAATAATGTCTTTGGATCCTTGCGCCCTGCTAGGATTAGTGTGAAGATCGGGTTTATCATACAGTTATGGAAGAGTGAGACTTAGGGATTTTTTCAGTTAAGTTTATTGTTTAGTGAAATATCTAGTGACAGATTAGGAAAAGCTGATTTGTGATATTTTTATAGTTATTCATGTTCATCACCTTCTGCTCCATTCCTGACTGCCATAATCAAACTCATTTATTGTATTCTTCAATTATTGGATTTCTGTTGTTCATAGTGAGTTGTTAGCCTTGTATTGATATGGGCTTTGTTTGTTTTTCTTGTGTCTGTCTGCTTGTCATACAATTCGGTCCTACTGTAAGCCTTGGTAGCATCTTAATACTCGGATGCATACTTAGGACCTGCTATACTACCTTCTCCTGTCTATCAGCCTGTTTGGAGCCTTGTCCCACATCTGATCCAATACTTGTAGTTTAGAGCTGGAGTTCCTGATTAGTTAGCCTCTCTTTGAAGATCCCTGACTCTTGCAGTGTGGTTTGGATTATAGAGTATGCTCTGTCTATTTCCAACATTAATTGTGCTTAGCTCTTGTGCTCAGTTTGGGTTGTTTCTAGTTTCTTATTAATTAGTTATTGAGTTATCCTTGTTTAGTTCTTGCATCCTTTGTAGTTATAGCTTTTAATTCAGTTACCAAGAGTAGCTGTTACTTCCTTGATTCAGTCTCTCTTCAAATGTATTATAGTCTTCGGATCCTGGGGTCTCCTTGTTGCCTTGCCAGGATTCATTTTCAGATAAGGGTTATCATACAGATATTCCAGGGAGAGTGATGGTTAGAGGTGTCTTCAGTTAAGTTTAGTGTTTAGAGGAAGATCAAGGGAAAGATTAGGGAAAGCTGACTTGAGATAGTTTTTGGAGTTATTCCTATTCGACACCTTCTGCTTCATTCCTGACTGCCATAATCAAACTAATTTGTTTACTTCATCCATCATTGGCTTCCTGTTGTTTATAGTGGGTTGCTATTCTTGTTTATCAGCACTGATAAGTGCGTTATATGTTTTTCTTGTGTCTGCCTGCTTGTCATACAATTTGGTCCTACTTTAAGTCCTGGGGGCATTTTAATACTGGGACACATAGGACCCAGGAAAGCTGATATCATATGAATATTTCAGGGACAATGAGGCTAACTGGTGTCTACAGTTAATTTTAGTGTTTAGGGGCAGGACTAGGGAAAGATTAGAGGAAGCTGACGTGGGATCGTTTTTGTAGTTATTCCTGCTTGACACTGTCTGCTTCATTCCTGACTGTCATAATCAAACTCATTTGTTCCATCATGCATTTACCATCACTGACTTCCTGTTGTTTATAATTGGTTGCTATTCTTGTTTTTCAGTACTGATACATGCTTTGTTTGTTTTTCTTGTATCGACCTGCTTGTCATACAATTTGGTCCTACTATAAGTCCTGGGGGCATCTTAGTACTGGGAGACACAGTTAGGACCCAGAAAAGCTGATTTTTAAATATGTGTCAACTTCCTAAGATCTATTTTGAGAAGTTGAGCTTGATAAGTTTCATATTTGAAAGCCGATTGAGACTCGGCCCTATGTTGCATAGGCCAAGAGTATAAGAAGTTAAGTGACTATGCACATCAACAACTCTTACCCCTTTTTAAGAAAAGTATGGTCTCGTTCATGTCATGTTTGTGTCCGAATGCAAGGATACATTGAAGAACTGTTGACATTGGTTGAGGTTTGCTTCAGCCTTTCCCACCGAATGTAGTCAGCTAGTGATTATGTTCATTTCCTGAGAATATACAAGCTTTCTCCTAGACTCAAAAGTGTGGTCTTGAATACACTTGGAAATGGACCCACTAGTTATGTTCCGGCCATTGAAGTCAATAGTGTTGCGAGGAAGAACTGAGGGTAGGAGGCAGGGCCAGTTCTGCCTATAGGCAAAATAGGCAGCTGCCTAGATTGCTATCTTGATGGCCTGCTGCATGAAAATTAGTAGACAGCCAGTATCCAAAGCCCTCACTGCTCATACGAAGCACCCGCCCAGCCAGCACCACCGTTGCAACATTCCCCCCCCCCCCCAGGTACCATAATAATCTGCATTCTTCAGCTTGCTGGAGGAGCGCGGTGCCACACCAGCAGGTCATGTCAATCCAGCATCCTGACATCAAGCGTGCCTCCATGCATCTGCCCCATGATTAGGAGGTTTGTTACAGTGTGTCACCCAGTAGTAAGGAGATTACATGAGGAGGAGGTTTGTCACCCCAGTAGTAAGGTGGGGAGTGTCAAAGTGTGGAGCCAATGGGCAAGTCAAGGGGGCGGTAAAATTAGCTTTCGCCTAGGGTGGCAAAAATCCTTGCACCTGCCCTGGTAGGAGGTACAAAGAGACATATGGGTGACTGGGTGACAGACACCGCATCGCCATAAGAGCTGACATGGCTGACAATGCTTAATTTTCCAGAAAGCGAAGACCGCAGCCCAAACGTCCGAGCTCGTCTCACCGCTTATAAGGATTCAGGAGTTCAGTCAGGATTTCACTTTTGGCCTGAGGAAGGATTTTAATTTTTATTATTCCACAAATATTCTTTCTGTGCAACCGAGCTGATAATCACATCCCCCATTACATTAAAAATAATGCAGCCATCTAAATACATCACCTTCCACATTAAAACTCTATATGACGGGCAATAAAAAGACCCAACGCTTTCATATTTTACACTATAACTTTGTTTACCATTTTAAAACAATATTCCTGATGAACGGCGATGGAAGGGTCTAACGCTTACAATATAAATCCCAGCGGCTGCGCGCCATTATACGCAAGGTGCATATGTTAAAGCAATAGTTAAATCCTTGGTGTTTATAGGGTCACGGGTAGGTTGTGACTACAAATGTGCACTCAAAGAGCCTAGTAAAATGACATTATTATCATAAATCGCCCGTACGGCCTACGATTGCGGCGCATTGTAATAGGGAATATATGGAGAATGATTCTGTTTACCAGAGGAGGAAGGAACCTGCAGACATCTGATCTCAAATTCAATTCTCTGAGCCAGACAGCGGCTCTTACGATGGGTGGATGAAGACGATGATGGCTTTCTAAAGGATATTGTCAAATACAAATGACCTTTCTGTCACTGCAAAATTATCCTAATGCTGTAAGGATTCTGCTGCCAATGATCTCTCTATGTGCGGCCGGCCCTGGAGTCTGACTTGTTGGAATATTTTCTTCTATATATAAAAGTTTTTATTATTTTGTTTCTTCATCTTCATCTTTCTTGTCTTCATGTATCTCATTCTCTCTCATAGAAATGCATTGGGAGGGGGGAGGGGGGGACGATGGCCGCCGCTTCGTCGGCATGTGCCATTTAGGAGAGCCTGGACCCTGTACAGGAAGGGGGGAGGGGGTCCGAGCGGTTGAAAAATCCCCCCCCCCCCCCACGATCTGACACTTATCCCCTATCCATAGGACAGGGTATTTGTTTTTAAATCCTGGAGTAATCCTTTCATTATTTATAGAAATAACTATTTATTTATTTATTATTTATTTATATAAACTATAACATTTATTTATTAGATGATATATTTATTCATTGAATGATACATTTATTTATGTAATTGTTTATTTGTTTTTTTTCTCCGGTTTTCTGCCAACTGTCTAACAGCCAGGCTTCTTCCATAGGCAGCACATTTTTGGGATTTTGCCTCATCTGTGTTTTGCGCTCATCCTCCCCGATCCTGTCAGTTATGCATTGGGGATAGCAGACAAAAGTATTCCCCCAGTCACCCTATTTTAGTGCACCTCAATTCCTACCTGGCCAAGTTGTTGGGGCACAGGCCCTCCAATACCATCTTGTGGACTCCACGGCCTTCAGGCAACTTAAGGGGTGTGCCCAGCCTAGGTGGCGCGTGCCTAGTCACCATTATTTTGCTTGCAATGATTGATACGTGGAGTAGTTCCCATGACCAGGGGCAATACGTAAACGAAAAACTGTTTGTTCCATCGCTGCTGCTTCCAGCCAGGCCTGAGCCACCTGGCTGGGACAAAATTAAACAAATTTAAAGCAGTTGCTTTTGCAACCAACCTGTGGCCAGCCAGGGCTGCTGCCCAAAATGAAATTTATTTTTGGCAAACCTGCTACTTCCAGTTAGACCCCATGGACTTCTGGCTCACCAGATTAGACCATTGACCAGAACTTGACCAGTTTGCCATGAGTGTTCTGTCTTGTCCACCTTCTAGTGTGGCTTCTAGGAGAGTGTTTAGTACCGCAGGCCGCATGGTCACCCCGAAGCAAACATCATTGTCAGCCAGCAGAATGGAAAAACTGACATTTACTTAATGAATCAGGCATGGATCACTGACGAAGTGGGGAGACCCACGAAACGACGTCCGTTGAGGGTGCACTGTGTCCCTGGATAGCCTGTGGGAACATGCCTATTACAGGTAGTGTTTTATGGATAATTATCATTTTTGCATTAGCGGTGATTTTGTATTGAGTTACACACTACCGTACTGATAATCAGAGTTAACCAATAATACAACTTATGCATTGTTCCTTATATTTACCATCTTGATAATCAGGACAAGGTCACTAGTGCTTTTCTGGAGTATATGTTTTTTAGGGGTGGGTTTGTTTGTCCTCTAGTTTGTAATTGTTTATCTAATAAAGTTTATACTATTTTTTCATTAATTTTGTATTATTGGTGTTTAATTCATGGTGACAATTGTAGGAGTAGTACCATAGGTGGTTTTTGTTACCATTTCTATTGGTTTAATATTTCAGAGGAAGAGTGTAGGTTATATGGATCAGTGAGGAATTTTAACTTCCTGTGCCAAATGCCACTGATTAGGCAGTATTACCACTGCCCTGCTGGATGCTAATGACATCAGTCCGCCATCTCATGCTGGATGCTAGTGACATCAGTCCGCCATCTCGTGCTGTATGTTAGTGACATCAGTCCGCCATCTCGTGCTGTATGCTATAAAAATGTCTTCCATGTCATGCTAGAGAAAGGAAGGAAGGCGCCTCATGTGCGGGATCAGTAGATCTTGCAGGTGGGGGTAGGGGAAGGTGATTCCCAAGCCGCTTACCGGACACACAACAAGGTTAGGAGCAGAAGAGATATGAAGGCAGGTCCACTGCAGCCCTCCTGGATAGGTGTAGAATCAAAGGCGAATGACCAGGGAGTCAGGAGTTTGTCTGGCGCAGAGAGGAACCATCAGACAGCCAAGTAAAATCAATGGATTTTTTAGATGCAACGCGTTTCGCTGCGCATGCGCAGCTTTATCAGGCAAGTGATGAAGCTGCGCATGCGCAGCGAAATGCGTTGCATCTAATAAATCCATTGATTTTACTTGGCTGTCTGATGGTTCCTCTCTGCGCCAGACAAACTCCTGACTCCCTGGTCATTCGCCTTTGATTCCATGTCATGCTGTACACTATTAGCATCAGTCAGCCACCACCTGCTGCATGCGGGCTACTACTAAAAACACCAATCCACCATCACCCTACTTCCAGCCAGGCCTACACATGCACAATCCATCATCCCCAGAAAAGCGATAATTTTTTTCAGCTTTTTATACAAGAGCTATTTCTTCTTCAGGCTTCCCTATTTTAGAATGGCAATTCTGTTACTATACCTAAAGAAGGGATCATTTTTGGCATGCCGGGATAAAGCCACGGAGTCTTCCCTTGCATATTAACACTGGCAGGCATCTACCGCCAACCAGAGATACTTTATGCCACTTTATTTTGGTGTGAATAAGCCTAAAAAATGGGCGAGCTCAAATAGTTACCATGGGTTACTGCATGTCACCATAACTTTAATACATGTCTAAAAGTGTTAGACAGGGATTTAAAGGTGTTAGACAGTGTTATAAATGTGTTTAGGGGCCTATTTTCAGTAATATATATGTACAGCTGGTATAAGTTATATATCTCCTGTATATAGTGATATGCACCATGTTGGTATAACCTGGTATATACTGTATATAATAGATATGTACAGCTGGTATAAGTTATATATCTCCTGTATAAAGTGATATGGACCATGCTGGTATAACCTGGGTATATACTGTATATAATATATATGTACAGCTGGTATAAGTTATATATCTCCTGTATATAGTGATATGGACCATGCTGGTATAACCTGGGTATATACTGTATATAATTGTATATGTACAGCTGACATAAGTTATATATCTTCTGTATATAGTGATCTGGACCATGCTGGTATAACCTGGGTATATACTGTATATAATATATATGTACAGCTGGTATAAGTTATATATCTTCTGTATATAGTGACATGGACCATGCTGGTATAACCTGGTATATACTGTATATAATTATATATGTACAGCTGACATAAGTTATATATCTTCTGTATATAGTGATCTGGACCATGCTGGTATAACCTGGTATACACTGTATATAATATATATGTACAGCTGGTATAAGTTATATATCTCCTGTATATAGTGATATGGACCATGCTGGTATAACCTGGTATATACTGTATGTGGAAGGTTGGTTACATACCTGAGTTTATGGGAGGGGCCTGGGTGGTATAAATACGTCTACGTGCAGTTTAAGGGGGCACGTCGAACGTCACGCTGTACGTCACGTGACTGGGGATCAGCTGACAAGTTCCGGTCTTTAGGGTAACGGTAAGCGGCCGGGGCCGGCCGGGGTGGCGATGTCCGCTGAAGCCCTCTCTCCGGAGGTAATTCGGAGCACGGAGGGCACCCTCGGTCAGCCCCGGCCTCGGTTCCAGCACCCCCAGTCTTTTTACCGGGGTCCTCGCCCCTTTTCGCTTCCCGTGGCCCAAGCGGCGAGTTCAGATTCTCTCCCCACTCGAGTGGTACCACAGGGGGGGGCGTGGCCCACTGCTGTCTCGGTGCCTGGCCGGTTCCTCACCTGGGTCTGCGCCGGGTCTCCTCCTCGCGTCCCGTGGCTCCGGGCGGCTTTACCGGCATCATTCTCGATTGCCCGGCCGCGTGGTGCGGGGGGGGGGGGGGAGGGGGGGCAGAGCCCACGACCGTTACGGTACCCAGCCTGGTTCTTGGGCCAGGCTCTCCTCCTCCTCGCCCCCAGTCTCTCCTGGCGGCGGGATCAGCGTCCTCCCCGGTTGCCGGGGGGTGGCGCCGCCGGGTCATGTAGTGTGCCAGGGGGCTGAGCTAATAACTGGGCAATATCGGGCGGCAGAGTTAGCACACCGGCCTCCCAACAGACGGAGGACTGGCGGCAGCTCTTTATCATTTAAGGGCTCGGCTCCCCACGGCCACCGTGGTTCACAATGTTGTCCCCAGCTCAACTCTCCCCCCCCCCCCCCCACCCAGGTTTTCCCTGCCGAATTCAGGGTCACCTCGGACCATGTTTAGTGGTGGCTGACGGTTCCCGTGGCGGCTATGCACTACAGCCGTTCACAATTTTGTGCCGTACAGTTACTCATAACATTCATACTGCACAGTCGCTCATAGAATCGCATTACATACAGGCACTCAGTTTTCACACATGGCAGTCACCCAGCATTTATACTGCCCGATCACTCATAGCGTCCTCATCATGCAGACACTCATAGGTTTCATACAGTACAGTCACTCATAGCTTCCACTCCGTGCAGTCACTCAAAGCATTCATATCGTGCAGTCACTACATGTTACCATACAGTGCACACGCATAGATTTTTGTTCAGTATACACTTGTATTTTCCCTACGGTACACAATTGCATTTACCATTCAGTATACACAGTTGCATTTACCATACAGTATACACGCCTCTATACACCATACAGTATATACGCTTCTATTCGCCATACAGTATATACGCTTTTATTCACCATACAGTATATACGCTTCTATTCACCATACAGTATATACGCTTCTATTCACCATACAGTATACACGCTTCTATTCACCATACAGTATATACGCTTCTCTTCACCATACAGTATACACGCTTCTATTCACCATACAGTATATACGCTTCTATTCACCATACAGTATACACGCTTCTATTCACCATACAGTATATACGCTTCTATTCACCATACAGTATACACGCTTCTATTCACCATACAGTATATACGCTTTTATTCACCATACAGTACATACGCTTCTATTCACCATACAGTATATACGCTTTTATTCACCATACAGTACATATGCTTCTATTCACCATACAGTATATACGCTTCTATTCACCATACAGTATACACGCTTCTATTCACCATACAGTATATACGCTTCTATTCACCATACAGTATATATGCTTCTATTCACCATACAGTATATACGCTTCTATTCACCATACAGTATACACGCTTCTAATCACCATACAGTATATATGCTTCTATTCACCATACAGTATATACGCTTCTATTCACCATACAGTATATACGCTTTTATTCACCATACAGTATATACGCTTTTATTCACCATACAGTACATACGCTTCTATTCACCATACAGTATATACGCTTTTATTCACCATACAGTACATACGCTTCTATTCACCATACAGTACATACGCTTCTATTCACCATACAGTATACACGTTTCTATTCACCATACAGTGTACACGCTTCTTTTCACCATACAGTCTACACTTGTATTTTCCATACGGTTTTTCATACAGTATACATGCTTGTATTTGCCATACAGTATACACGCTTGTATACACAGTTACATTTACCATACAGTACACATGTCGGTACTCATTATAGAGAATACACGCTGGTATCTGCCATACAGCATGCACGTTGGTTCCAGCCATACAGTGTATACGCTGATGTTTATGCAGAATATGCGCTGGTTTCACCATGTGGTATGCATGCTGGTATTTACCATACAGTATACACATTGGCATTTTTTTTACAACATTCATGCTGGTAGTTACAATACTGTAGACACGCCAGTATTATTCACACGCTGGTACGTTCCGTTCGGTAGAACACTTGTATTTACATACAGTAGATCACGCTGGTATATTCATACAGTATTACAAGCTTGCATCTCTATACTGTATACACGTTGTATTTTTTCCATACAGTATACACTCTTGCAATTTTCACACAGTATACATGCTGGTATTTTTCATACAGTATACACGTTCATATTTCCCATACAGTATACACGCTGGTATTTCCCATACAGTATACACATTCATATTTCCCATACTGTAGACACGCTCGTATTCTCCATACAGTATACACACTAGCATTGTCCTTATAGTACAACACGCTCGTATTTTCATACAATACAGTTTGACACACTTGTAATTTCATGCAGTATGACACTCTTGTATTTTCATACAGTATGACACATTCGTATTTTTCATACTGTTTGACACACTTGTAATTTCATGCAGTATGACATGCTTATTTTTCATGCAGTATGACACGCTTGTATTTCCACACAATATGACACGCTTGTATTATCATACAGTATTACACGCTTGTATTTCCATACAATATGACACGCTTGTATTATCATACAGTATTACACGCTTGTATTTCCATACAATATGACACGATTGTATTTCCATACAATATGACACGCTTGTATTTCCACACAATATGACACGCTTGTATTATCAAACAGTATGACACGCTTGTATTTCCACACAATATGACACGCTTGTATTATCATACACTATGACACGCTTGTATTTTCACGAACACGCTTGGATTTCATACAGTATATACGCTGTGTCTCCCTACAGTGTAGGCGCTTGTATCACCCAGGTAGAATGCACGCTTGTTTGCATACAGTATATATGCTTGTATTTGCATACAGTTTACACGCTTGTTTTCATATAGAATGTGTGATTGTGTTTGCATACAGACTATGCGATTGTATATGCACACAGTACACGCGCTTATATTTTCATATAGTATACATGCTGGTATTTCCGTATGGTAGGTACGCTTGCATTTTCCAGAGATTACACGCTCGGGTTTTCTCACAATATACATGCTCGTGTTTTCATATAATATTTACGCTGGTGTTTCACACGGTACACACATTTGTATTTTTACACAGTATACACGCTCACTCTATCACACAGTGTACATGCTCGTATTCTAGTACAGGGTACGTGATCATATTTCCAGTACAGTATGCACGCTTTATTGTTATACAGTATATACGCTAGTATTTCCAGTACTGTAGTCATTCTAGTATTTCCAGTACAGTATACATGCTTGTATTTCCAGTACGGTATACACAATTACTTTTCAATATAGTATGTTTGTATTTTTCTGTACTGTATACGTTTGTGTTTTTTTCTGTACAGTATACGCGTTTGTACTTTCCGTACAGTATACACGATTGTATTTTCGGTACGGTATACATTCTCGTATTTCCAATACAGTATACATGCTCGTATTTCCAGTATAGTATACATTTTAGTATTTCCAGTACAGTACACACGCTTGTATTTCCAGTACAGTATACACTCTTGCTTATATAGTACACACGTTTGTATTTTCCATACAGTATACACAATAGTATTTTCCGTACAGTATACATGATGGTATTGTCTGTACAGTATACACGATTGCATTTTCCATACAGATTACATGCTTGTATCTTCTGATAGTAGGCACGATTGTATTGTCCCGTTACAGTATACACGATTGCATTTTCCATATACTATACACGATCGTTTATTCAGTTACACGCTCAGTTTCCATACAGGATAACACGATTATGTTTCATATGTTGTGACTCTTAGGTGTCCAAATGGGTTAAAATGTTGATGTTTCCTTAGAATATTTCATCCATATTTCCATATGGCACGGCATACTATTGTTCACCATATGGTACAACACGCTTATGTTCCATACGTGGTACACGCTCAGGTTTCCACACGTGATTCTACGCTTATGTGTTTACACGGCATAACACGTGGTGTTCCATACGATCAATGCGATTCATTTCCATATAGTTTACACACACCCGTAGGCTTCCATACGGTATTACACGCTTATCGGGCTATAGTATAACTGGATCATGTTTTCACACTGTGGTAAGCATAGGTGTCTATGGTACATTGTGTTTAGACACGTGTTACTGAGTAGCATTATCAACCATTTCGGATCATGTCACGTTTACAGGTTGTGGATATTCTCAGCCTGCCTGCCACGTCTGCAGGGGAACACATCATTTGGGCTATTGTATCGGACACGTTTTCCTGAGCAATAGCAGCAGGTCACATAGAGGAGTATATACCTGATATGCCTGACACGTTCTCAGGTGGGATATACTACTTGGTTATTGTTGCTGACACGTTTTCAGAGCAATAACATCACTACACATAGGCAGCTGTATACCGGTTATGCCTGTCACATTCTCAGGGGGGATGCACTGCATACTCGTATGTTCTGACACGTTTGCAGGATACAACTGCCATACCGGCACTAAAAGGATCATTTACAGGTGACATATTCATACATGGTAATATGGTTCAGTTAGTTGTTTTCTCCACTGAGTCTTGTTGCCATAATATGGGTACGTATACCTACGTCATTTCGCTTATTATCATAACGTTGACTACGGCACATGCGCTACGTAAGTTCGAGCGTTCTACGTAAATGTTACTACTTGCATGACGCGATGGTTATCTTCCTTTTGTTTCGGGTACCCAGTAAATGTCTCCATACACGTACATTTATATTTAAGCAGGTTACCTTAGTCCTGATTCTATGTTTATGAATAGGTCAGGTTACGTTACCCCACCGCCGTTAGGTTTCCTCTTTAGCTGTCTTACTTGGCATGGTAGTCACACGCTTACGTCATTGATGTGGGTATGACATTGCGTGCTAGGCATAGTGCTTATTTTCTCATACGTTAAGGTAATCACAGTGCACGAATCTTCTATGTAATGGTCATACGCGTTATGTACATTGGCGTATTATCAACAATTAGTTGATCATGTCACGTTTACAGGTGGTGGGTATTCTCAGTCTGCCTACCACGTCTGCAGGGGAATACATTTTATAGGCTATTGTCTCGAACACGTTTTCCAGAGCAATATTAACAGGACACATAGGGGGTATATACCTGGCATGCCTGACACGTTTCTCAGGTGGGATGTGCCCCTTTGTTGTTGCTGACACGTTTTTCAGAGCAATGACATCGCTACACATAGGCAGTTGTATACCTGTGATGCCTGTCACGCTTTCAGGTGGGATGCACTGCATAGTCATTTGTGCTGACACGCTTTTTCAGGACATGACTACCGTGTTTGTCACTATCTTTCTTAGCGTACAGGTGACATATTCACATGCAGGACATGGTACAGTTAGTCATTATTCCTTGTTTATAGTCACTGGTTCAGGGAATATTGTTTTCTGTAGGTAGCGTACTCCGGTGAGGTTCCATATCTCATACAATATGGTTCCTTACCATTGTTTTCTCCTAGGGTTTGCCGGGTTTGGCCAATATTTAGAAGCGGCATACGATGTTTCATCGAGAGTTGGGTTCATGAGGTACAGTGAGGTAGGGAGCCTGTTTGTCAGTTCATATGGAAAGTTATGTGGGGACAGGTATGTGATGTTTAGGGGCTAGCAATGGCATCTGGTGAGGTAGATGCATTGGCGAAGGTGTCGTGAGTGCTGCTGGAAATTCGCTGGGAGGTTTGCAGACCATGGCCTGAGTACGGGGTTGGCAGCTGATGCTCTTTTCTTATATTACGGACACATAACTTATCACATCCCTATGTATGCTGTTCTTGCCCTCTTAAAGGTGTACCCTCCGATGGCGGCCTGGGCACAACTCTGCCGCATGTTAGGTGTAGTAGGTATATATTTGTTTCCTCGGATACAGGTTTAGGTGAGTGGTGATATATGTGGTTTGTCGGTTTAATTAGGTAGGCTATGTTTCCATACGCACTGGAAGGCCTTGACCATAAGTGGAAGGTTGGTTACATACCTGAGTTTATGGGAGGGGCCTGGGTGGTATAAATACGTCTACGTGCAGGTTCAGGGGGCACGTCGAACGTCACGCTGTCCCACCCATTATCCCTCCCTCATTTTCAGCATTCTTTCCATCAATCTTATTCAGGGTATGCCCTCTTAAAGGTGTACCCTCCGATGGCGACCTGGGCACAACTCTGCCGCATGTAGGTGTAGTAGGTATATATTTGTTTCCTCGGATACAGGTTTAGGTGAGTGGTGATATATGTGGTTTGTCGGTTTAATTAGGTAGGCTACGTTTCCATACGCACTGGAAGGCCTTGACCATAAATAATATATGTGTACAGCTGGTATAAGTTATATATCTCCTGTATATAGTGATATGGACCATGCTGGTATAACCTGGTATATAATTATATATGTACAGCTGGATTTAAGTTATATATACTGTATATAGTGATATGGACCATGCTGGTATAACCTGGCATATACTGTATATAATGATATATGTACAGCTGGTATACGTTATATATACTGTATATAGTGATATGGACCATGCTGGTATAACCTGGGTATATACTGTATATAATGATATATGTACAGCTGGTATAAGTTATATACTGTATATAGTGATATGGGCCATGCTGGTATAAGTTATATATCCTTTATGTAGTGATGTAATATCTGTAGATCATATGTTGGGGCTCGTTTGTTGCTCGTATTCTTCCTGCAGCTGCATTCTGTCACTATCTGGTTTTATAGATGAGCATATTCAGAATATATATATATATATATATATATATATATATATATATATATATATAATGTATTGTGTTTTTTTTCTTTATAAACACTGAACAAGTACTCAGCAGAAATATGAATAATTTCTTTATTTGTGGAGAAGAAACCCTCAGGACAGACTTATCTCGGAAACTGCATTGAAATCTCACCATCCTTATACACAATTATTGAGCTCTCTGTCATGGGTAACATAGACGTCCTCAACTCCTCGCCGTTCTACAGCCCCGCGAACAATGCAGATCCAATTAAATGATTCTATCTTGTGTTTTGCGCCGCTCATTGAAAGACACAATGCCCGAAAGTACATTATGCTCTAGATATTTTGTAGCATCCATTTATGTCCCCCCACCCCCTTGTTGTCTCCGTTTAAGGGCCCGGTCGACCATTGGTTAAGGCTTTTAAAATGCTGAACAGTATGGTAATGTCCTAGTATGCTTTGCCCTATTTTGAGCCAATTGTGCCACATGTAAGGACAACCTGTTGACAGTAACTAGTCGTCCTTTTTTATCAACATCAATAGCTGCTCTCTGTATTGGTATAAATAGCTTTAAAAAGATTTCTTATCTCACTATAAAAGAGATGCATAAATCCATAGAACATGTAAGTATATTAAGCTTATTAGGGGATGGAAGAATATTTTATTTATCTTTGCATAATTTCCCCCCAAAATTCTTATAAAGTAAAGTATTAAATAGTGGACAGGAATAAGAGGGTAGGAGGGAGATGAAGCTGCATGTACTGTCTGTATTCTGTGTTTTTCTGTGTTGGCGTGCATTCACACCTGCTTTTCATGCCTGACCCATTTTTGCATGTCGTGTGCTTTGGTCAGGATAGTGTTAATGTTTTCAGCCAATAGGCTCCTGGGTGGGGTTATTTAGTCCCCAGCTCTGCTGAAATTTCTAGCTATGTGTCACATAGCACCTTAGTCAGTGTCAGTCACATGTATCCTCAGTTCAGACATGGCTTCCTATCTGTATCGATCTAGATTTTAGCCCTGTTATGTTTGTACTTTGTTCGGGGTTTTAGTGTTATGTTTGTATATTTATAGTGTACCTAGATTAGACCCATATTTAGATTGTATTCTGCTATCTGTCCTGGTTGGTTTTTGTTAGTATTCCTGTTTAGAATCTTGACCCATAATCCTCCATGTTATGGAGTTTGACTTTTGAAGTTTTTCTTGGACTCTGTTCAGACTAATCAGGTTCTCGGTCCAGTATGTGGTATTTAATATTCCTGTGTAGTTCTTGGAGTCTGTTTAGACTTATCCAGTTCTCAGTCCATTGTTCGGTATTTTGTTTATCTGTTTAGAATCTTGACCCGTGTTCCTCCAGGTTATGGAGTTTGGCTTATGAAGTTTTTCTTGTATCTGTCTAGTGTGAATTGTGTTCTATTATCCTCACCTGTATGATGTCTGACCATCACTTACCCATTAATCCCATGCATATCCTGGTCCTGTTTAACTATACAGTGACCCCCCCGACCTACGATGGCCCCGACATATGATCATTTCAACATACGATGGTCTCTCAGAGGCCATCGCATGTTGAAGGCAACATCAACATACAATGCTTTTGTATGTCGGGGCCATCGCATAAACTGCTTTCCGGCAGCGCAGACTACTTCAGCTGCCACCGGATAGCCGTTTACGGTGCCCCGTGTGGTCCGCTGATGATCACTTACCTGTCCTCGGGGCTCCGGCGCGTCCTCTTCGGGATCCTGTCCAAAGCAGGATAGGTTTGTTTTGGGGATTTTCTCCTGCTCTGGACAGTTCCTGACATGGACAGAGGTGTCAGCAGAGAGCACTGTGGTCAGACAGAAAATACATTTAAAAAGAAAAAAAAACTTCCTCTGGAGCATACAGCAACTGATAAATACTGGAAGGGTTAAGATTTTTTTTTAAAGTTTTTCATCGGGGTATCCCTTTAACGAGATCTACAATGGACTAACTTGAATTTTGAACAATACAATGTGGTCTCCATACTGTGTACCTCCAGATGTTGCAAAACTACAACTCCCAGCAGGTCCGGACAGCCGTCAGCTGTCCGGACCTGCTGAGAGTTGTAGTTTTGTATCATCTGGAGGTCCACAGCTTGAAAGCCACTGTTATACATTTTATTGTTTAAATTTTGACTACTGGAGTTGACAGGAGTAGGGGCTCTAATTTCTTAACAATAAGCCAGGGTTGCATTCTGCATTGCTGGCTTACTGTTAGTAGATTTAATACTTTTGGTAATCTGCGCTTGTACCAAGGAATCTGTGACGCTTCTCAGCAATTAGTTGTCAATGCTTTATGCATCATTCGCTTGCCTCCATAAATTTGCTGAGCCCACGTGTTTGTTGGGTAAGGCACAGGTTTGTTGCCCTGAGGCAGAGTAGAGTGTACGTCAGATTATAGTGCACAAACCTTGGGTCAATAATCTGCACAGTGTATCCAACCAACAATGTTTCTGCACCTGTTTCCATGTGTAGGCCTCACTGAAAGAGCATGACGGGTGTCCCCGCTCATCGCAAAGTGTGGTACTCTGACAATGTTCACTGTGGACTTTTCCACTGGGGTTTTGGGTTTTAACCCAACCAAGGACAGCTTCTGCATGGCATTTGTTCTCCAGCTTTTGCGTTTTTTATTTTTATTTATTTATAAAAAATGTTGCATCCCATCCCAAAAAAAAAAAAAAAAATAAAAATAAAAAATGTACCCGATTGAAGCCCTGTCGTCATAATAGTAAAAAGTTAAAGGGGTCGAATTTGGACATTTAAAGGGGTACTCCGATGAAAAGTTTTTTTCTGAAAGGTAAACATATTTGTAAATTACTTTTATTAAAAAATCGTAATCCTTCCAGTACTTATTAGCTGCTGAATGCTACAGAGGAAATTCCTTTCTTTTTGGAACACTGATGACATCACGAGCACAGTGCTCTCTGCTGACATCTCTGTCCATTTTAGCAACCGTGCATAGCAGATGTATGCTAAGGGCAGCATGGTGGCTCAGTGGTTAGCACTGCTGCCTTGCAGTGCTGGGGACTTGGGTTCAAATCCCACTAAGGACAACAATAAATCAAGCGTTATTTTTATTATAACGTCAGCAGAGAGAACTGTGCTCGTGATGTCATCAGAGAGCATTCCAAAAAGAAAAGAATTTCCTCTGTAGTATTCAGCAGCTAATAAGTTCAGGAAGGATTAAGATTTTTTAATAGAAGTAATTTAGAAATATGTTTAACTTTCTGCCACCAGTTGATTTAAAAGAAAAAAGGTTTTCACCGGAGTACCCCTTTAACCCCTTCAGGACGGAGCCCATTTTGGCCTTAAGGACCGGAGCGTTTTTTGCACATCTGACCACTGTCACTTTAAACATTAATAACTCTGGAATGCTTTTAGTTATCATTCTGATTCCGAGATTGTTTTTTCGTGACATATTCTACTTTAACAAAGTGGTAAATTTTTGTCCATACTTGCATCCTTTCTTGGTGAAAAATCCGTAAATTTGATGAAAAATTTGAAAATTTTGCATTTTTCTAACTTTGAAGCTCTCTGCTTGTAAGGAAAATGGATATTACGAATACATTTTTTTTTGGTTCACATATACAATATGTCTACTTTATGTTTGCATCATAAAATTTACGTGTTTTTACTTTTGGAAGACACCAGAGGGCTTCAAAGGTCAGCAGCAATTTTCCGATTTTTCACAAAATTTTCAAACTCAGTATTTTTCAGGGACCAGTTCAGGTTTGAAGTGGATATGAAGGGTCTTCATATTAGAAATACCCCATAAATTACCCCATTATAAAAACTACAACCCCCAAAGTATTCAAAATGACATTCAGTCAGCGTTTTAACCCTTTAGGTGTTTCACACGAATAGCAGCAAAGTGAAGGAGAAAATTCACAATCTTCATTTTTTACACTCGCATGTTCTTGTAGACCCAATTTTTGAATTTTTACAAGGGGTAAAAGGACAAAATTTTTACTTGTATTTGTAGCCCAATTTCTCTCGAGTAAGCACATACCTCATATGTCTATGTAAAGTGTTCGGCGGGCGCAGTAGAGGGCTCAGAAGGGAAGGAGCGACAAGGGGATTTTGGAGAGTACGTTTTTCTGAAATGGTTTTTGGGGGGCATGTTACCTTTAGGAAGCCCCTATGGTGCCAGAACAGCAAAAAAAAAACACATGGCATACCATTTTGGAAACTAGACCCCTCGAGGAATGTAACATGGAATAAAGTGAACCTTAATACCCCACAGGTGTTTCACGACTTTTGAAAATGTAAAAAAAAAAAAAAAAATTTTACCTAAAATGCTTGTTTTCCCCCAAAAAATTTATTTTTAAAAAGGGTAATAGCAGAAAATACCCCTAAAAATTTGAAGCCCGATTCAGAAAACACCCCATATGGGGGTGAAAAGTGCTCTGCTGGCGCACTACAGGTCTCGGAAGAGAAGGAGTCACATTTGGCTTTTTGAACGCAAATTTTTCTCTGGGGGCATGCCGCATTTAGGAAGCCCCTATGGTGCCAGGACAGCAAAAAAAAAAACCACATGGCATACCATTTTGGAAACTAGACCCCTCGGGGAACGTAACAAGGGGTTAAGTGAACCTTTATACCCCACAGGTGTTTCACGAATTTTGCATATGTAAAAAAAAAATTTTTTTTTTACCTAAAATGCTTGTTTTCCCAAAAATTTTACATTTTTAAAAAGGGTAAAAGCAGAAAATACCCCCCAAAATTTGTAACACAATTTCTCCCGAGTACGGCGATACCCCATATGTGACCCTTAACTGTTGCCTTGAAATACGACAGGGCTCCAAAGTGAGAGTGCCATGCGCATTTGAGGCCTAAATTAGGGATTGCATAGGGGTGGACATAGGGGTATTCTACGCCAGTGATTCCCAAACAGGGTGCCTCCAGCTGTTGCAAAACTCCCAGCATGCCTGGACAGTCAACGGCTGTCCGACAATACTGGGAGTTGTTTTGCAACAGCTGGAGGCTCCGTTCTGGAAACAGTGGCGTACCAGACGTTTTTCATTTTTATTGGGGAGGGGAGGGGGGCTGTGTAGGGGTATGTGTATATGTAGTGTTTTTTACTTTTTATTTTTTGTGTTAGTGTAGTGTAGTGTTTTTAGGGTACAGTCACACGGGCGGGGGTTCACAGTAGTTTCTCGCTGGCAATTTGAGCTGCAGCAGAAAGTTTGCGGCAGCTCAAATTTGCAGCCAGATACTTACTGTAATCCTCCGCCCATGTGAGTGTACCCTGTACGTTCACATTGGGGGGGACATCCAGCTGTTGCATAACTACAAATCCCAGCATGCCCGTTGGCTGTCGGTGACTGTAGGCACACTGGTTATGTATCACTGAGTTTGTGACCTAACTCAGTGTTTCACAACCAGTGTGCCTCCAGCTGTTGCAAAACTACAACTCCCAGCATGTACGGTGCATGGTGTACGGTGACTGCTGAGAGTTGTAGTTTGCAACAGCTGGAGGCACACCGGTCGTGAAACACTGAGTTAGGTAAAAAAAAACTCTGAGTTTCACAACCAGTGTGCCTTCAGCTGTTGCAAAACTACAACTCTCAGCAGTCACCGACAGCCAACGGGCATGCTGGGAGTTGTAGTTATGCAACCAGCAGATGCACCACTACAACTCCCAGCATGCACTTTAGCTGTTTGTGCAAGCTGGGAGTTGTAGTTATACAACAGCTGAAGGTACACTTTTCCATAGAAATAATGTGCCTCCAGCTGTTGCAAAACCATAAGTCCCAGCATGCCCATAAGGGAATGCTGGGAGTTGTGGTGGTCTGCCTCCTGCTGTTGCATAACTACAGCTCCCAGCATGCCCTTTTTGCATGCTGGGAGCTGTTGCTAAGCAACAGCAGGAGGCTGTCACTCACCTCCAACGATCCAGACGCTGCAGGTCAGTCCCGCCGCCGCAGCTGCTCCTGGGGCCCCGATCCCAACAGGGGTGCCGGGGATCGGGGTCCCCAGCACCCGGGGTGCACGTCCCGCACCCGCTCACGTCCTCCGGAAGAGGGGCGGAGCGGGTGCGGGAGTGACACCCGCAGCAGGCGCCCTGATTGGTCGGCCGGTAATCCGGCCGATGAATCAGGGCGATCGTGAGGTGGCACCAGTGCCACCTCACCCCTGCTGGCTATGGCTGTTCGGGGCCGTCAGAGACGGCCCCGAACAGCCAGTAATTCCGGGTCATCGGGTCACTGGAGACCCGATTGACCCGGAATCGCCGCAGATCGCTGGACTGAATTGTCCAGCGATCTGCGGCGATCGCCGACATGGGGGGGCATAATGACCCCCCTGGGCGATATGCCGGGATACCTGCTGAACGATTTCAGCAGGCATCCGGCTCCGGTCCCCAACCGGCTAGCGGTGGGGGCCGGAATTCCCACGGGCGTATGGATACGCCCTCGGTCCTTAAGGACTCGGGATGCAGGGCGTATCAATACGCCCTATGTCCTGAAGAGGTTAAAGGAGATGTCCGGCGCAGACTTTTTTTATTCCGTCCTGCCCGGGCTGCAAAAAAAGACAAAAAAACATTTTCACTTACCTCCATATGTTCTCCCGGAGCTCCGCAACAGCTGATTGGTCTGACGGGCTGTTTACTTCCTACTTTCTTTAGCCCGGTACGTCACACTGCACTTCAGCCTATCACCGGCCGAGGCGGGACCCCCCCCCCCCCCCCCCCCTGTTTTATATACAGTAGTCCCTCAGGTTACAATATTAATTGGTTCTGTGATGACCATTGTATGTTGAAGCCATCGTATGTTGAGACCAGGACTCTATGGAAACCTGGAAATTGGTTCTGAAGCCACCAAAATGTCATCCAAACATGGGAAAAGTGATGATTAAAGAAACATAAGTAGATAACTAATACATATAAAAGTAAGAAAGATCTGCTGGGAGCTGTAATCACTGTCTATTTCAGTGTTTCCCAACGAGGGTGCCTCCAGCTGTGGCAAAACTACAACTTTGGCTGTCCGGGCATGCTGGGAGTTGTAGTTTTGCAACAGCTGGAGGCACCCTCGTTGGGAAACACTAGTCTATGTAGAGGACAGGAGCTTCTTCAGAGTCCTGTACAGTACACAGTGTCCTAAAATAGTAAAATGGAACCGCCCCTTACTTAGTGTCCAAAGGAGCAGCTAACCCTGGCACAGGTTAAAAGTAGTACAGAACATGTAGTACCTCCCTGTACTGTAGGGGGCGCTACCAGACACCAGTAAGTGCATGCACTTCAGTAATACAGGTAAAGAGTACAGAACATGTAATACCTCCCTGTACTGTAGGGGGCGCTACCAGACACCAGTCAGTGCATACAGTTCAGTAATACAAGTAAAGAGTACAGAACATGTAGTACCTCCCTGTACTGTAGGGGGCGCTACCAGACACCAGTCAGTGCATACATTTCAGTAATACAGGTAAAGAGTACAGAACATGTAATACCTCCCTGTACTGTAGGGGGCGCTACCAGACACCAGTCAGTGCATACATTTCAGTAATACAGGTAAAGAGTACAGAACATGTAATACCTCCCTGTACTGTAGGAGTTGTAGTTTTGCAACAACTGGAGGCACATTAGTTGGGACACACTGCTCCTAGGACTAAACTAAAAGAGAAGAAAAACTTGTGTTATGGTGATTGTGCAAATCAATGTGCTTATTTATTTTTCTCCTTCTGTGACAGTAATGGTTTACATGGAAAAAGTCCAGAAAGAACAAAATGTAAGTAAAATGCCTCGTAATTGAATTGCCCGGCTGGTCCATCCAATAACTGGCAGTAGCGGGGGTTGGGGGGGGGGGGGTGGATGGGATTAGGAGATGGTGGAGTCAGCGAGAGGGTAAGGAGAAGGTATTTACTTAAAGGGGTATTCCAGGAAAAAAACTTTTATATATATCAACTGGCTCCAGAAAGTTAAACAGATTTGTAAATTACTTGTATTAAAAAATCTTAATCCTTTCAGTACTTATGAGCTTCTGAAGTTAAGGTTGTTCTTTTCTGTCTAAGTGCTCTCTGATGACACCTGTCTCGGGAAACACCCAGTTTAGAAGAGGTTTGCTATGGGGATTTGCTTCTAAACTGGGCGGTTCCCGAGACAGGTGTCATCAGAGAGGACTTAGACAGAAAAGAACAACCTTAACTTCAGAAGCTCATAAGTACTGAAAGGATTAAGATTTTTTAATAGAAGTAATTTACAAATCTGTTTAACTTTCTGGAGCCAGTATATATATATATATATATATATATATATATATATATATATGAAAAAGTTTTTCCTGGATAACCCCTTTAGTGAACAGAGTCAAGTAATGCCTCAATAAAACAAGATCTAAGCAAAAAAGACATAATAAAAAAAAATCACAATGGTGGCCGGCAGTGCTATTGTTATAAGACGGAGTGTAGTTTTTACTTCTTCGTGCTTTGAGGAAGAACTTCCCCAAAAAAATTTAGGTTAGGAGATAAGTGTTACAGGGCTCTTTCCCCATCCCACCGACCTCCTATGATTGAAATTGGCAATGTTTTCTTGATGTCAAACTTTTTTTCTTGCCACCTGGAAGTGACAGTGAATAATGGTTTTTGGATCCATGACTCCTCGTGGGCGGGGCTTATTTTAAATACAGACCATTCCTATAGGATCCTGCAATGTCTATTGGATTGTTCTTAGTATTCCTATCTTCTCGTTTTTATGTTTTTAGCAAGTGGGTGTGTAACTTTGCTCTAACTTCAACAATGCCGATTCATTCTGATCTACAATTGGAGATGGTGGGGATTATTTTTTTCCTGTACCCACTGCCATTCAGTGTGTCCAGGCGCCCAGTGGCATCAAACCACACACTCTGTTACCCCCCCCCCCCCCCACATTCTGATGAGGGCTTTGTTCTATGGCCTCTCTCCTGCTGCTTGCTCCATGGCTGCAGTTCCTGGTCTGCCCTCTAATGTATCCTCCACCTATTCCTGCCTGGCACTACCCATTTAAGGCTGGTCCACACACCTGTGCCTGAACAATATTGTGCTTTTCCATAGAGAAGGTGCGTGTGTTCCTGATCTATCATACTGTATCTGACCTCTGCCTGATTACCTGACATTGCATCTGCCTGACCCTTGTGTACCTTACTGACTTTCCTGTTCATGACCTGGACTGATTACATTGATTCTGAGCCTGTATTTATTCAGTGATTCATTCTTCTTCTACTAGAACAACTTCAGCTCTGCTAAATCTTTAACTTGAGATGCTGTGTAACCCTTGCTGGGCTCAATCTCCTGCTGCTGACCACCTCACTGGACTGTGCCATATCTCCTATTATTACTAGCAGGCTGTAGACCAGTTGCACCTATACTTGTGTCCTTAGCTTGGCCGGCCATCCATTACCTAAACCGCGATCACACATGGGGCAATTGTAACGCCGAGTGCTCCGGGTCCCTGCCCCTCCCCAGAGCGCTCGCGGCGTTCTTCGCTGTGCAGCGCCCCGGTCAGACCCGCTGACCGGGAGCACTGCTCTAGTGTCCCCGGCGGGGATGCGATCCGCCTGGCGGGACATGTCCACCCGCGGATCGCATCCCGATCTTCTCACCTGCCCCGTCCTCCTTTGGGTCCGTCCTGGGGTGTGCGGCCACGCTCTCTAGGTTGCGCGTGCCGGCTCTCTGAAATTTAAAGGGCCAGTGCACCACTAATTGGTGCCTGGTCCAATCAGTGTATTACTCCCAAAACACACATAAACCCACTTCCCCTTCCTGTCCTCGCCGAATCTTGTTGCCTTAGTGCCCTGAGAAAGAGTTTTGTGTGTATCCCTAGCCTGTGTATCCAGACCCCTTGCTGTTGCCCCTGACTACGAACCTCACCGCCTGCCTTGACCTTCTGCTACGTCCGACCTTGCTCTTGCCTTGTCCTTGTGTACCGCGCCTGTCTCAGCTGTCAGTGAGGTTGAGTCGCTATCGGGTGGAACGACCTTGGGGTTACCTGCCGCAGCAAATCCATCCCGCTTTGCGGCGGGCTCTGGTGAAAACCAGTAACCCCTTAGACTCTGTTCCCCTGGTACGGCCCACGCCATCACCTCACTGACACAGAGGATCCACTCACGTGTCCTCCCCGCATACCAGTCCGGACCCTGACAGCAATGATCTGGTATACTCTAGCAGCAGTCCAACTACCCCATCCTGGAGTAAAATAGAGACGGAAAACCTAGAGGACCAAAAAGGTAACACAGCAGGTCCACACCTGTTGGGACAAAATCGGTGGGCTTTAATTCTGACACGTGCGCCAAATTAGTAAAGCTAGTGGTGAAAAAAAACTATTGGATAAAATTCAAATATAAAGTGTCAGTGTAGTTCTTTCTATGAGAAAAATGGATTTTGGAGTCACTCTACATGGCCCCTGTTTGCCAATTTTCAGCCATCACATTTTCTATGCAATGGGAAAGTGTTTTTACTAGTAGTAGCTTATGGCTTGAGATCTAACGCTGCTGGCAGTAAATAATTGCTTAGCAGTGAGTGACTTGGTTTGAACCTTAAAGGAATTATCCAGGAATATAAAAACAGAGCTAATTTCTTTCAAAACAGCTCCACACCCGTCTCCAGGTTGGGTGCGGTATCACAACTTGGCTCCATTCACTTCAATGGAACTGAGCTGCAGACACACACCCAACCTGGAGACAGATGGGGAGCGGTTTTTGAAAGAAATTAGCTCTGTTTTCCTACTTCTGGATAATCCCTTTAATGGGGGACCTGAGATGAACTGGGTTCAATGAAAATGTGACAGAGTTTGAGCATTTATGTATGGCCAAGACTCCACTGAACTATATGAATTGGAGTGAGTAGATGCCCATTTATGGTCCAAAAATGCCCTTTAGGACATGGAAGACAAAAGCAGTATACAGTGGAAAAAGGTGGAGGTGGTGCCAGGTGCGGTGTAGGTCTTTAGCCGGTAGATGTAGGTACCCTGGTGGGGGGTAGCGTATCCCTTGCCGGAGGTGGTAGCTTGGTATACAGGCCTGCAGCATGTGGACGGAGCCCAGAAGGTGGGTCCGTATGGGGAATGCAGAAAAACAGAAAAAAAGCTGCGGTGGCGCTCCCAAGGAAATAACCTGAAGTCGTGGGTATTGGTATAAAATAAATTAAATGATTTATTTTTACAGCATAAAGGAAAAAAATATACAAAGCAAGACGCGAAACGCGTCTTGCTTTGTATATTTTTTTCCTTTATGCTGTAAAAATAAATCACCTTTTTCAATTGCAGGTAGCTGTATTGAAAAAGGGAGCTGTGACTCCCGAAACGCGTCTTGCTTAATATATATTTTTTCCTTTATGCTGTAAAAATAAATATTTCAATTTATTTTATACCAATACCCACGACTTCGGGTTATTTCCTTGGGAGCGCCACCGCAGCTGTTTTTCTGTTTTTCTGCATGGAAGACAAAAGGTAGAAGGGGCTTTTTTAGGGCATTGGGCTTAGGTGCTGATCGAGATACAGTGAGTTATGGTAGTAATGGTATTGTGGAAAGAGGAGAGAAAGGTGGCTGCTGCTTAGGAACGGGGGCAGGGAGAATAAAGGGGCAGGGAACAAAGATATGGCAGGGTCTATGTGAAAATTCTCCATCATTGTGGCCCTCAGTGAGGTGACTAGAGAGGAAAGGATAAGGCAGAGACAGCCCTAGGGGTCTGATGGCCTATGTTAAAGGGGTATTCCAGGAAAAAAACTTTTTTTTTATATATTATCAACTGGCTCCAGAAAGTTAAATAGATTTGTAAATTACTTCTATTAAAAAATCTTAATCCTTTCAGTACTTATGAGCTTCGGAAGTTAAGGTTGTTCTTTTCTGTCTAAATCCTCTCTGATGACACCTGTCTCGGGAAACGCCCAGTTTAGAAGAGGTTTGCTATGGGGATTTGCTTCTAAACTGGGCGTTTCCCGAGACAGGTGTCATCAGAGAGGACTTAGACAGAAAAGAACAACCTTTAACTTCAGAAGCTCATAAGTACTAAAAGGATTAAGATTTTTTAATATAAGTAATTTGCAAATCTGTTTAACTTTCTAGAGCCAGTTGATGTATAAAATAAAGTTTTTTCCTGGAATACCCCTTTAAGCCCCACTACAGATGACTGTAAAATTCATGAAATTCTAGCCATAAATAAGTCCAGGGTTGCTTGGGCCTACTAGAAGAGATAATACTTATAACCAACATCTTACTATAGAGAAAATATACAGCCCTTAAAGGGGTACTCCGGTGGAAAACTTTTTTTTTTTAAATCAACTGGTGCCAGAAAGTTAAACAGATTTGTAAATTACTTCTATTAATAATTTTTTATCCTTCCAATACTTATTAGCTGATAAACACTACATAGGAAATTCTTTTCTTTTTGGAAAACAGAGCTCTCTGCTGACATCACGAGCACAGTGCTCTCTGCTGACATCTCTGTCCATTTTATGAACTGTCCAGAACAGCATATGTTTGCTATGGGGATTTCCTTTTACTCTGGACAGTTCCTAAAATGGACAGAGATGTCAGCAGAGAGCACTGTGCTCGTGATGTCAGCAGAGAGCTCTGTGTTCCAAAAATAATATAATTTCCTCTATAGTATTCAGCAACTAATATGTACTGGAAGGATTAAGATTTTTTAATAGAAGTATTTTACAAATCTGTTTAACTTTCTGGCACCAGTTGATTAAAAAAAAAAAAAGTTTTCCACCGGAGTACCCCTTTAACAGGGTTCTTCGTCATGGGACATCATGAACCTAATTGCAAGGCCGGGTTGGTCCTTTTATGTAGCCTACTATCTTCAGATGGGCCGGTTGGTTTTGGGTTGGTGAAGTTAACCTATAGATTGTGACTGTAAGATAGAAGACATTGTGAACCAAACACCACAGGGTTGTCTCCTATTTAAAGGGGTACTCCACTGCTGCGCTGCCAGGAGGGTACTAGCTGACATCATTTGGCTACCCTGACATACCACTCCGGATGAAGGACTGTATCATTGGGTCTGAGTGAGTGGTCCTTATCGGACCGTATATTGTTTTTTTTTTTTTTTAGCTGGCAGCGATTACTTACCAGCTTTATCATACTTGTTTATTGTTTCCTACTGTTTATATCCCCTGATGAACCCTGTATTGCTCCACTCTATCTGTTTTGGAGGGGGGAAACGCGTCGGGATTGATTACCTCTTCCTAGTGTTTAATTGCACAGATTGCATTGTGTAGGACAACACTGTTGTGATAGGTGATGGTATTGGAATCCCATTGATCTGTATTGGCTCTCCATCCATCTGACCTATACTAAATGTCAGTTTGTATCTGTTACTTGAGGACTACTTTTCTTATCACTATATGTTATTAAAGGTTACGTTTTAATAGAGCTAACTATTCTACTTCTGTGAACTATGTTGTGACGACACGACCACGCCCCTCATGATGTCATGTTACGCCCCCTCAATGCAAGTCTATGGGAGGGGGCGTGGTGGCTGCCACGCCCCCTTCCATAGACTTGCATTGAGGTGGCATGATGTGACATCACGAGGGGGCCTAGTTGTGATGTCATGACCCCCGCAGTCTGCATTCAGCATTTGGAACAAAATATTCCAGACACTGGAGCAGTGGGGTACCCCTTTAAGACTATTATAGCTATTTTGACCACTAAGTAACTACCTTTCCTTTGCTCTTTCTGAATAATATCCCACTTTATGTCACCTTGAGACACTTTAGGATTTGCAGGTATTTTGACCCCAACCAATAGAACATCCAGTGAGCGGCTCAAACATTCTAGTCAGGACACGCTCGATATTAGCAGAAAACTAATAGATGGATGAAGGTCAGTGATGAGGTGAGTGATACTTAAAACATTTATGATAATATGAAGACAAGTCCAACCTACGGCCCAGCGGCCATCTTGTTGGATTTGGTTCTGGTGTCTCAATCTTTCTTGGATGTTTCCGTGCTGCGCTGCGGATCTCACATGTTTACTTACAGAGAAACGAACCTTATTACTTTACACTAGGACATTACTCACTCAAACGACCTTCTTAAGAACATGCAAATTAAGATGTATGAAAGACGGGAGATTTATAAAGAAATATGATCATGAAGCCTGCGGAATAATCAGCCCTGATTTAATCTGATGCTGAAATTTATGACCTTCACCGCACCCAAATATACACAGAGAAAATGTGCGCAAAATGTAACCTCTCAACATACAACCCTTAGAGTATATGGTGACTACCCTGAACCCCAAGTGTCACCGTGTTATTATCCTGTACCCCAAGTGTTATCATCCTGTACCCCAAGTGTCATCATCCTGTACCCCAAGTGTCACCGTGTTATTATCCTGTACCCCAATTGATATCATCATGTACCCCAAGTGTTATCATCCTGTACCCCAAGTGTCACAGTGTTATTATCCTGTACCCCAATTGATATCATCCTGTACCCCAAGTGTCATCATCCTGTACCCCAAGTGTCATCATCCTGTACCCCAAGTGTCATCATCCTGTACCCCAAGTGTCATCATCCTGTACCCCAAGTGTCATCATCCTGTACCCCGAGTGTTATCATCCTGTACCCCGAGTGTTATCATCCTGTACCCCGAGTGTTATCATCCTGTACCCCGAGTGTTATTATCCTGTACCCCAAGTGTCATTATCCTGCTCCCCAAGTGTCATTATCCTGCTCCCCAAGTGTCATCATCCTGTACCCCAGTTGATATCATCCTGGACCCCAAGTGTCATCATCCTGTACCCCAAGTGTCATTATCCTGTACCCCAAGTGTCATTATCCTGTACCCCAAGTGTCATCGTCCTGTACCCCAAGTGTCATCGTCCTGTACCCCAAGTGTTATCAACTTGTACCCCAAGTGTTATCAACTTGTACCCCAAGTGTTATTATCCTGTACCCCAAGTGTCATCGTCCTGTACCCCAAGTGTCATCGTCCTGTACCCCAAGTGTCATCGTCCTGTACCCCAAGTGTTATCGTCCTGTACCCCAAGTGTTATCAACCTGTACCCCAAGTGTTATTATCCTTTTCCCCAAGTGTTATTATCCTTTTCCCCAAGTGTCATTATCCTGTTCCCCAAGTGTCATTATCCTGCTCCCCAAGTGTCATCGTCCTGTACCCCAAGTGTCATCGTCCTGTACCCCAAGTGTCATCAACCTGTACCCCAAGTGTTATTATCCTGCACCCCAAGTGTCATCAACCCATACCCCAAGTGTTATTATCCTGTACCCCAAGTGTTATTATCCTGTACCCCAAGTGCCATCATCCTGTACCCCAAGTGTCATCATCCTGTACCCCAAGTGTCATCACCCTGTACCCCAAGTGTCATCATCCTGTACCCCAATTGTCAGTGTTTTATTGTTCTAGGTGCCCTACATAGTTTTCTGTGACAATGTATCAGTCTTCCTAGAATAATCCCCCTCCATCTTGTTGCTTAAATCAGAGCTTATGTACCATAGAAAAACAGCAACTTCATGATTTTCAGTCTTTTACTTCTCTCCTTGTAAATCCTGTGTTTGTCACTCAAACTCGCTAACACCAAAAAGACCCATTGATCCACATATAGAGCACGTAGGGAACATCTCCAAGAGGGATGACAAGGCTGAGCTAAGACGCTGGGTCCAGTCATGCAGAACGTTCTGTAGATAGAAACCACAATGATAATAGAAGAAAACAAAATTTCTTCTTTTCTTGTTTGTGATGGGTTTTAGGTTTGGCGATTCCGGCAGCTGTTCCTGCTACAAAAGAACCTTTCAGATTGATGACCTGCGATAATCTGACCCAGCGCCTTCTGTCCGACCATAGACGAGCACAAACAAACTCCCAAAGGTGCCCACAAAGTGGGTGAGCCGAGGACAGATCTGCCCCTCCCTCCCATGTCTGGGTTTAAGTTTACGATGTTACAAAGTTACATTTTTAAAATTATATAACTGTTGAATTGTTACATTGATACAAATTGTTTATTATATGTCTACATTGAAGTGAGATCTTTTCTCTGAATCTGAATTCCTCCTTAAAGGGGAGTATTCCGGGTTTAAACATCTTATCCCTGTCCAACGGATAGGGGATAAGATGTATGATCACAGGGCCCCCGCCGCTGGTGACCCCCGTGATCTCGGTGCAGCTCCCAGCATTCTGTGGCAGGCGCTGCTTCCGAGATAGGGATGTGACATCACGACCACTCCCCCTCACGATGTCACACCATGCCCCCTCCATTCATATCTTTGGGAGGGGGTGTGGGTACATTCACATGTGCAAGGGTTTACAGTGAGTTTCCTGCTTCAAGTTTGAGCTGCGGCAAATTTTCCACCATAGTGCACACACTTAGTGGGAAACTCACAATAAACCCCCGCCCGTGTGAATGTACCCTTAAAACGCTAAACTACACCACACTACACAAATACACCAAACACAAAAACCGGGGTATATAGTAAAAAAAAAAAAAACTATCAATCTTTATTAATTTTAAAAATTTTAAATAAAAAATACATACAAACTCTTGGTGAGAGGTAGATGGGTTGTACAAGTAGAAGAATGGAGGATAAGGGGAAAAGTATAGCAGCATTTCACATGAATGCACTAATGTTACAGTGTGCATACAGCAAGTTATCTTGTACTATAATAAAAAATAAGTGCCAACACAAGCATACATAGCATAAACCCAATGGGGTATGGGGGCACAAGATGATAATAGCCAACAGATCACCCACCTAAATTAAAGATTAAATAAGTCAAAGAAAATATAATAACAGATGAATGGTCATGCACCCTGTATGGACTCCTCTCACCTCCTCCCAAACGCGCATTTTGCACCACTGCTTCGTCAGGGGGTCACAAAATAAAGGGTGAAACACTACATATACACATAAGTACACTCCCCCCCCCTCCCCCCAATAGAAATGAAAAACGTATCGCACGCTCGTACGGCAGTGTTTCCAAAATGGAGCATCCAGCTGTTGCAAAACAACAACTCCTAGCATTTCCGGACAGCCACTGACTGGCTGGTCTACACCAGCCTGTTAGGGTAAAAATATTTTTTTTTTTATCCTAACATGCTGATGTTGCACCATAATTTTTCTGAGTGCGGGAATACCCCATATGTGGACATAAAATGCTCTGCGGGTGCACAACAAGGCTCAGGAGTGAGAGTGCCAGGTACTTTTTAGGCCTAAATTGGTGATTTGCACAGGGGTGGCTGATTTTACAGTGGTCCTGACATAAACGCAAAAAAATAAATACCCACGTGTGCTCCGATTTTGGAAACTACACCCCTCAGGGAATGTAACAAGGGGTATAGGGAGTCTTAACACCCTACAGGTGTTTGACAAATTTTCATTAAAATTGGATGGGATGGGATTTTTTCACTAAAATGCTGGTGTTACCCAAAATTTTTCATTTTCACAAAGGGTAATAGGAAAAAAGCCCCCAAAATTTGTAGCCCCATTTCTTCTGAGTAAGAACATACCCCATATGTGGATGTAAAGTTTTCTGTGGGTGAACTACAATGCTCAGAAGAGAAGGAGCATCATTGTACATTTGGAGAGAAAATGTGTCCGGAATTGAAGGCACGTGTGTTTACAAAGCCCCCCGTGGTGCCAGAACAATGGACCCCCCCACATGTAACCCCCATTTTGGAAACTACACCCCTCATGTAATCTAATAAGGGGTACAGTGAGCATTTACACCTCACAAGTGTCTGACAGATTTTTTGAACAGTGGTCCGTGAAAATGAAAAATGTAATTTCTCATTTGCACAGCCCACTGTTCCAAAGATCTGTCAAACGCCAGTGGGGTGTAAATACTCACTGCACCCCTTATTAAATTCTGTGAGGCGTGTATTTTCCAAAATGTAATCACATGTGGGGGGGGTCCAATGTTCTGGCACCACGGGGGCTTTGTAAACGCACATGGCCCCTGACTTCCATTCCAAACAAATTCTCTCTCCAAAAGCTCAATGTCGCTCCTTCTCTTCTGAGCATTGTAGTTCACCCGCAGAGCACTTTACATCCACATATGGGGTATTTCCATACTCAGAAGAAATGGGGTTAAAAATTTTGGGTGCATTTTCTCCTATTACCCCTTGTAAAAATGTAAAATTTGGGGAAGACCCAGCATTTTAGTGAAAAATTATAAATTTAAACATCTGACTTTAATGAAAAGTCGTCAAACACTTGTGAGGTGTTAAGGCTCACTGGACATTCCTCGAGGTAGTTGTAGTTTTCAAAATACTATGCCACGTGTTTTTTTATTTATTTATTTATTGCTGTTCTGGCACCATAGGGGTTTCCTAAATGTGACATGCCCCCCAAAAACCATTTCAGCTAAATTTACTCTCCAAAATCCCATTGTCGCCATTTGGAGGCTAGTAACATTTTATATGACAAACATATGTGTACAATCGGAGTTTGTATGTTTTTTGGGAGATCTTCCAGACCCAGAAGTAATAGAAGTAATTCATCTTTAGGTTGTGAGCAATGAGGGATCAATTTCAAAATCATACTTTTTACTTCTGAAACAAAGGTAAGTATGGCCGGGCAAGTGAGGAAGATATGTTTTAGGGAGCCTTGTTCCTCACAATCCCTCACACATAGTGGCGACAGGTGAGGAAAAATCAAGGAAAATTTTTTAGGTGTGTAGTACCATCTATTGACAAACTTGCAATGATGTTCCCATAAATTAGCACATACTGTTGCTTTTTTTTATCTTTAAGGATGTATTCAGCCATTTAGATTCAGAGAATGATTGTCCCAAGTCGGATTCCCATCGTACCATCCCCAAATTTTTGTTTAACCATTTGCCTTCATTAAAATAGGAATAAAAGTTTTTAAGTCCTTTTTTTTTCCTCCTTTACAGGATCAAGGAACCAAGTATGGAGGCTTTTTGGGAGCGTAGAATAAGATCCAGGGCATTTTTGCAGGTGCTTCTGTAGAATGTTGTAATATTTTTTATCGATTCGGGTATTTTGTAGTTTGACTGTAATTCATCAAATGATAGCATTTTGTTATTCCTAAGTACATCAGAGATGTATTTAATGCCCAGATCCTCCCAATGTCGTATGTTCAGTTTAGGGAGAAAGAGCTGGAGAGATTGGAGTGGTATCGGGGAGTCCTCAATTTTGTCAATGTTTATAATACTCGAACTCCACACTTTGCTCGCTATTGAGAGGGTTGGGGGAATTCCAGGTCTATTAAGTAATTGGAGGCATGATTTATTTAATAGGGTAGTGCTCCAGTTCTCTATTTTAGTAATATTTGATTCAAGCTTAACCCATGGTTTCTGTTGTTCTAGGGGTATTAGCCATTCCAGGTATTGTCTGATAATAATAGATTTATAATAGGCATGATAATTGGGTAGTCCCATTCCTCCATTAACGAATTAATAAATACACTGCTATCTCATTATAACTATGAGCTAATACTTTTTGGTCAAAGGGGAAAAAGAGATGAGTGTACAGCCTCATGGGAATCCTGGATTAAGCTTTATAAACCCCCATAGACCCTTACTATCTAAACTAAGTAATGACACAATTTAGCTTACTACACACAAAAGAGCGGTTCTTCGAGTGTATAAGACGGCTGACCCTTTGAGACCTCGATTCTGAATTCTACCAAATACCAGACAACTGCCTGATGCGGCAATTTTGATTGATTTTGTAGAAGTTATGGAGACTCACTATTTTATTGTTTTATTGTTTTCCTTCCTATTGTTATTATCTTGCTCTCAAATTTCAATTAAGGTCCCTTTGGACCTAACAGATCCTTTGTGAATATGCGTAACACTGTTTGGATGAACGATTATGCTCCACCAGTCAAGGTTATTATGCATGTTCATATGTAAACTCTGACACATCTGATGTCATAATATGTTATATGTTACATTTCTTATGTTTATAAAATTCAATTAAAACATTGTGAAACAAAATCCCATTGTCGCTCCTTCCCTTCTGAGCCCTCTACTGCACCCGCAGAACACTTTAAATCCACGTATGAGGTATTTCCTTACTCGAGAGAAACTGAGTTACATATTTTGGGGGGGATTTCTCTCCTTTTACCCCTTTTAAAAATTCCAAAAATAGCTCTACAAGAACACGCGATTGTAAAAAAGGAAAATGTTTTATTTTCTCCTTCACTTTGCTTCTATTCCTATGAAACACCTAAAGGGTTAACACACTTACTGAAAGTCATTTTGAATACTTTGAGGGGTGCACTTTTTATAATGGGGTAATTTATGGGGTATTTCTAATATGAAGGCCCTTCAAATCCACTTCAAAACTGAACTGGTCCCTGTAAAATTCCGATTTTGAAAATTTTGTGAAAAATTGGAAAATTGCTGCTGAACTTTGAAGCCCTCTGGTGTCTTCCAAAAGTAAAAACATGTCAACTTTATGATGCAAATATAAAGTAGACATATTGTATATGTGAATCAAAATATCATTTATTTGGAATATCCATTGTCCTAACAAGCAGAGAGCTTCAAAGTTAGAAAAATGCAACATTTTCAAAAGTCTTCATGAAAAGGAATTTTTCCCCAAGAAATGATGCAAGTATCGACAAAAATTTACCACTATGTTAAAGTAGAATATGTCATGGAAAAACATTCTCGGAATCAGAAGGAAAGGTAAAAGCATTCCAGAGTTATTAATGCATAAAGTGACAGTGGTCAGATTTGCAAAAAAGGTCTGCATCCTTAAGGTGAAAATGAGCTGCGTCCTTAAGGGATTAACCCCTTAAGGACCAAGCCCATTTGCACCGTAAGGACCAGGCCAATTTTGTTTTGACGTTTTCGTTTTTTCCTCCTCGCCTTCTAAAACCCATAACTCTTTTATATTTCCATCTACAGACGCATAAAAGGACTTGTTTTTTTTTGCGTGACCAATTGTACTTTGTAATGAAACCTCAAATTTTACCATAAAATGTAAGGCGAACCCAAAAAAAAAAATTTTTAGGGAGGAAATTTTAATGAAAACCAAAATTTTGCACATTTTGGAGCGGTTCGTTTTCACACTGTACAATTTATGGTAAAAATGATGTGTTCTTTATTCTGTGGGTCAATACAATTAAAATGATACCCATGGCGAGATACTTTTATATTTTTGCACCGCTTAAAAAAAGTCTAAAACTTTTTGTACAAAATCAGTAATCTAAAATCGCCCTATTTTGACCACCTATAACTTTTAAATTTTACCATATATAGAGCAGTATGAGGGCTCATTTTTTGCGCCGTCATCTCTACTTTTTTTTAGATACCACATTTGCATATATAAAACTTTTAGATAATTTTTTATTAATTTTTTTTTATAAAATGTGACAAAAAAGGGCCTTTTTTATTTTTTACGTTTACGCCATTCACCGTACGGGATCATTAACATTATATTTGGATAGTTCGGACATTTACACACGCGGCGATACCAAATATGTTCATTTTAAAAAAAATTAAGCTTTTTGGGGGTAAAATGGGAAAAACTGACAATTTTCACTTTTATTGGGGGAGGGGATTTTTTTTTTTTTTTTACTTTTTATTTTTACATTTTTCAACTTTTGTTAAACACTTTTTATGTACCCATAGGGGACTATCTATAGCAATCCGCGGGTGATCCGATCATCCATTCAAAGTACCCCAATGCCGCAGATGCCGTGATCTGTATTGATCATGGCATCTGAGGGGTTAATGGTGGACACCCGCGTGATCGCGGATGTCGACCATTACGGGCGGGTCCCTGTCTGCTGCTAGCAGCACCATTCCGATGCTCACGGTCATACACAGGACGTAAATGTACGTCCTGGTGCTGGAAGTCCACCCAAACCAGGACATACATTTACGTCCGTGGTCGTTAAGGGGTTAAAAGTAATATGAGGAAGTATTACTTTACTGTGAGAGTAGTGGATGCTTGGAATTGTCTTCCTGCACAAGTAGTTGCTGCAAATACAGTAAAGGAGTTTAAAGGGGTACTCCAGAGGAATTTTTTATTTTAAATCAACTGGTGCCAGTAGGTTAAACAGATTTGTAAATTATTCTATTTAAAAATCTTAACCCTTCCAGTACTTATCAGCTGCTGTATGCTCCAGAGGAAGTTCTTTTGTTTTTGAATTTCTTTCCAGACTGACCACAGTGCTCTCTGCTGACACCTCTGTCCATGTCAGGAACTGTCCAGAGTAGGAGAATTTTGCTATGGGGATTTACTCCTGCTCTTGACAATTCCTGACATGAACAGAGGTGTCAGAGCACTGTTGTCAGACTGGAAAGAAATTCAAAAACAAAAGAACTTCCTATGGAACATACAGCAGCTGATAAGTGCTGGAAGGATTACAAATTTGAAATAAATATAATTGACAAATCTGTTTAACTTTCTGGCACCAGTTGATTTAAGAAAATAATGTTTTAATGTTTTCCACTGGAGTTCCCCTTTAAGCATGGGATAGGCATAAGAATATCTTTCCTAAAAGATAGGGATAAGCATAAGTCTATTCTTCTAATAAGATAGGACCAGGGACTTTTCATAGTATTCAGATTATTGGGCAGACTAGATGGGCCAAATGGTTCTTACCTGCCAACACATTCTCTGTTTCTAAGTTATTATGAGAGTTGGCTGAGTTCCCAGCACTGTACACAGGAACAGGAAGTCAATTAGAGGATGTACACCTCAAAGGAAGTTGGGCTAAAACACTGTAGCTGGGAATTCAGCCAAATGTATCTTCCTTCCACTACACTTTCCTGACTATAACCCAGCGTTTCCTGACCAGTTAGCCTTTAGCTGTTGCAAAACTACAATTCCCAGCTAAAGGCTGTCCAGGCATGCTGGTAGTTTAAATTCTGCAACAGTTGCTATAACTTCTCTCACAAAATGGAAGGGGGATACAGTTGGCTGAGTTCCCAGCAAAAGTGTCCTGTAAACAGGAACAGGAAATCAATTACAGGATGTACGCCAGAAAGGTGGTTGGACAGAAGACAATAGAGCGGACAGCTTGCATCAAAATCAGAAGGAAAGCATGAAGGATCACAGAAAAGAAGCAAAATAACTTTATTTACTAATATTGTTACTAACATTGTTGGACAACCCCTTTAATGGCAGCCTTGTAGTATACCCATGCACTCTTTGCTGCTTCCCTGCAGACAGTAAGTGACATATTGCAAGAGGGGCTCACCATAATGATACAAAAACTATACAGATAATCAGTGGCATGACCTTCCCAAGTGGTCCATACACCAAGGTCGGAGACCTCAAACTCTTCTGAGGATGCACCAAAGTGACTATCTGCTCTCAGCCTAATATATGGGTGTCTACTCTATACCATAATGTCTTCCCTGTGCAAAAGTTGCACTTTTGTAAATGACACGTAAAGGGGTACCCTGGGCAAAGTGTTTTGGTTCGCGGGGGAGCCAGCAGTGAGAAGGTTAAGTTGCAGACTCTTTTTGTCTCAGTAAATCAGATCTGCTGGTTTAATATAACATCTTGCTGGGCTTTACGCTATGGACTGGTACAGCAAGGAAGGAGTTAATTGGCACTGTTTAACTCCCCTTGCAGAGTTAACTAGTGCTGCTCAGCAGCACTTCTTAACTCCTTTACTTGCTGAGCTGTAATCGCGGCTGTCAGCTGCGAGCACAGCTCAGCCCCAACATTGCCAAGTTTGTTCAAGCCGTAAACCCCTCCGAAGTTGAGATCAAATCTGGGTTCGGGGGGCTCAGCTCGCTCAACTCTAGTATTAATGGTAACAAGAAAGTTTTACTCTCAACCCTTTCTGAACAGGCAATGGCTCCCTTCCCCTGTCCTCCAGCAGCTTGCCACCAATTGACTATTTTGTGTTATTGCAGCTGTAAAGTGATTTGCTGTTGTCACGATCCCGGCTGGTAGGAGGTGGATCCTCTGTGCCAGAGAGGGATTGGCGAGGACCGTGCTAGTGGACCGGTTCTAAGTCACTACAGGTTTTCACCAGAGCCCGCCGCAAAGCGGGATGGTCTTGCTGCGGCGGTAGTGACCAGGTCGTATCCACTAGCAACGGCTCAACCTCTCTGACTGCTGAAGATAGGCGCGGTACAAGGGAGTAGACAAAGGCAAGGTCGGACGTAGCAGAAGGTCGGGGCAGGCAGCAAGGATCGTAGTCAGGGGCAACGGCAGGAGGTCTGGAACACGGGCTAGGAACAAACAAGGGAACGCTTTCACTAGGCACAAGGGCAACAAGATCCGGCAAGGGAGTGCAGGGGAAGTGAGGTATAAGTAGGGAGTGCACAGGTGGAAACTAATTAAGCTAATTGGGAAGATTGGGCCAGGCACCAACATTGGTGCACTGGCCCTTTAAATCGCAGAGACCCGGCGCGCGCGCGCCCTAGGGAGCGGGGCCGCGCGCGCCGGGACAGGACCGACGGAGAGCGAGTCAGGTACGGGGACCGGGGTGCGCATCGCGAGCGGGCGCCACCCGCATCGCGAATCGCATCCCGGCTGGAGGCGGGACCGCAGCGCACCCGGTCAGTGGATCTGACCGGGGCGCTGCAACAACGAGGATGAGGTGAGCGCTCCGGGGAGGAACGGGGACCCGGAGCGCTCGGCGTAACAGTACCCCCCCCCTTGGGTCTCCCCCTCTTCTTGGGGCCAAAGAACCTGAGGAAAAAAAACTCAATTTTTTCGTGATGAGGTCCGATGCACATTAGGAGGGGTTCCGTGCGGTAACGCACGAGACAGTCCAATTTTTTATTGTAAACACAATTGATGTAGAGGGGTCTGGCGAGACTGGTCACAGGGACGTTGAACCTGTTGATAAGAGAGGCCAAAAAAAAATTTCCTGCAGATCCGGAATCCAAGAAGGCCATAGTAGAGAAGGAGAAGGTAGAGGCAGATATCCGCACAGGCACAGTAAGGCGTGGAGAAGCAGAGTTGACATCAAGAACTGTGTCACCTTTGTGCGGAGTCAGCGTACGTCTTTCCAGGCGGGGAGAACGGATAGGACAATCCTTCAGGAAGTGTTCGGTACCGGCATAGTACAGGCAAAGATTCTCCATGCGGCGTCGTGTCCTCTCTTGAGGTGTCAAGCGAGACCGGTCAACTTGCATAGCCTCCACGGCGGGAGGCACAGGAACGGTTTGCAGAGGACCAGAGGAGAGAGGAGCCGGGGAGAAAAAACGCCTCGTGCGAACAAAGTCCATATCCAGGCGGAGCTCCAGACGCCATCCGGAAAAACGCATGTCAATGCGAGTGGCAAGATAAATGAGTTCATGTAGGTTAGCAGGAGTCTCTCGTGCGGCCAGAACATCTTTAAAGTTGCTGGATAGGCCTTTTTTAAAGGTCACGCAGAGAGCCTCACTATTCCAGGACAACTCGGAAGCAAGAGCACGGAACTGAATGGCGTACTCGCCAACGGAAGAAACACCCTGGGCCAGGTTCAGCAGGGCAGTCTCGGCAGAAGAAGCTCGGGCAGGCTCCTCGAAGACACCACGGACCTCAGCGAAGAAGGACTGGACTGTGGCTGTGGCAGGATCATTGCGGTCCCAGAGTGGTGTGGCCCCAGACAAGGCCTTTCCAGAAAGGAGACCACGGCAGAGTCTAGAGTCCTCATCAAATTTGTCCGGCAGGGACAAGCAGGGGTTAGGAGCGGCCGGTTGCTGCGGAGGAGTTGCAGGAGCCGGCGGAGGAGATGGTTGTTGCAGTTGCAGCTGCTGTAACTGTGACTTCAGTTGCTGTGTCACGGTGGACAAGTATGCCAGCTGGTGATTTTGTTGGATGATCATCGTGGAAATGTCGGCAAGACTTGACAACGGCACCTCAGCGGAATCCATGGCCGGACGCTGCGGAGGAGTTGCAGGAGACGGCGGAGGAGATGGTTGTTGCAGTTGCAGCTGCTGTGTCAGTGGCAGCAGCTGCTGTAACTGTGACTTCAGTTGCTGTTTCACGGAGGACAAGTATGCCAGTTGGTGATTTTGTTGGGTGATCATCGTGAAAATGTCGGCAAGACTTGACAGCGGCACCTCAGCGGAATCCATGGCCGGATCTACTGTCCCGATCCCGGCTGGTAGGAGGTGGATCCTCTGTGCCAGAGAGGGATTGGCGAGGACCGTGCTAGTGGACCGGTTCTAAGTCACTACAGGTTTTCACCAGAGCCCGCCGCAAAGCGGGATGGTCTTGCTGCGGCGGTAGTGACCAGGTCGTATCCACTAGCAACGGCTCAACCTCTCTGACTGCTGAAGATAGGCGCGGTACAAGGGAGTAGACAAAGGCAAGGTCGGACGTAGCAGAAGGTCGGGGCAGGCAGCAAGGATCGTAGTCAGGGGCAACGGCAGGAGGTCTGGAACACGGGCTAGGAACAAACAAGGGAACGCTTTCACTAGGCACAAGGGCAACAAGATCCGGCAAGGGAGTGCAGGGGAAGTGAGGTATAAGTAGGGAGTGCACAGGTGGAAACTAATTAAGCTAATTGGGAAGATTGGGCCAGGCACCAACATTGGTGCACTGGCCCTTTAAATCGCAGAGACCCGGCGCGCGCGCCGGGACAGGACCGACGGAGAGCGAGTCAGGTACGGGGACCGGGGTGCGCATCGCGAGCGGGCGCCACCCGCATCGCGAATCGCATCCCGGCTGGAGGCGGGACCGCAGCGCACCCGGTCAGTGGATCTGACCGGGGCGCTGCAACAACGAGGATGAGGCGAGCGCTCCGGGGAGGAACGGGGACCCGGAGCGCTCGGCGTAACAGCTGTTCTGTAGGTGTGCCACAGGTTCCCCTGTCACTACATGTGGTCACTACCACATGCCCTTTCACTTTCCCCTATCATCAGGGGATAGCTTGAACCTACACCAATTCTGGACTCTTTTATTAAGAAAACCATTTCTCCTGATTGCCAGTGCCTTATATGTCCTTCCATATGGGACTGTCACCCAACAAGGGGGAAGATAGGCAAACAAAACATGTAGGAACAACTGCACAAGGTTAGTAGCTGGGGATAGCAACAAAAACACTATTACAAATACTGTAGCAGGAATCTTAGTCGGATTGGGTGAGTTGCTATGCAAATGTCCCATAGCTGATCCTCTGCTCTGGATCAGCTATCTTGACTGCGATCTTGAATTCTTTTTATTGGTTAGCTTCTTTTTAAAAATCCCTGGCTTTTGCAGTTCTGTGCGGATTTTAAGCACAGTAAGTTTGAGCCTAGCATTTTGTATCTCTTTCTAGAATGGTGGTCTCAAACTGTGGCCCCCCCAGATGTTGCAAAAGTTCAACTCCTAGCATGCCCGGACAGCCAACGGCTGTCCGGGCATGCTAGGAGTTGAACTTTTGCAACATCTGGGGGGGGCCACAGTTTGAGACCACTTTAATGGAGATTTAGTCCGGGCTTTGCATAGGGACATTGCGGGGACAGTGAGGTTAGTTATTCTGGTGTTAGGTTTGGGGAAAATCTAGGGGAAGGTTTGGGATAGCTAGCTAGGATAAGTTCTTTCTTTTGGTTCCTGTTTATACTTTTTGTTTTTATTTCTGGCTGCCATATTTATCATTTGTTTGTGCCATCATCCATTCCATCATCTATTGGTGAGTTGCAGTTTTTTTTTTTTTTGCTTTTACCTGCCAGTATTGATGCATGCTTTATTTGTTTTATTTCTTCTGTCACCCCAACAGTAAGTACTGGGGGTATCTGAGTATTGGGAACCAGATTTAGGACCCAGGAAAGAGGACTGCTATATGTAATGCCCAGTTCTGACATCTAGTGACCCTGATTTTGCAGTTCTGTGCAGATTATAGTGTGTGATGTGAGCTTGAACCCAACATTCCTTTTATCTTTCTAGAACTTTGTTCCAGTCAAATAACCTTTTTCTCCTGTTTGTTCTAGGTTCCCCAGTTAATTCTGCCATCTAGTGACCCTGGCTTTTTACAGTTCTGTGCGGATAAAAGTATAAGCATTGTGAGTTTGATACCAGTCGTATTCTTTATATATTTCTAGAACCTTATTCTAATTTTATACCAATTTCTTCAGTTTGTTCTAAGCCCTCCAGTTTGTTCAAGGTGAAGCCCAGTTCTGCCATCTAGCCACCCTGAAACAAAAGGCAGACAGCGCTCCATAACTTGATACCGTTGATGCACAGAAAGATTAATGTAGGTGGGTTACACAGTGGGTTACACTCCACCAAGCGCAACAATGGAACAAGATGTAGAAAACGAATAAGGTGTCAGCAGCCACTCCTCGTCTCGTCAAATATAGCCAAAACAACAGTAGAACTCCAAGGTGTGGACGGGATACACAGGCGCTCGACAACCAGATTGTAGGATAAAATGTTTATTCACCCATAATGCAATGCGTTTCACAGCACAGCTGCTTCATCAGGCCTGATGAAGCAGCTGTGCTGTGAAACACGTTGCATTATGGGTGAATAAACATTTTATCCTACTACCTGGTTGTAGTGCACCCATGTATCCCGTCCACACCTTGGAGTTCTACTGTTGTTTTGGCTATCTAGCCACCCTGGCTTTTGCAGTTTGGTGTGGATTAGTGTGTAAACCCTTGAGTTTTAAATCAGTGTTCCACAAAACTTGTTATAGTCTTAAACCTATTTCTCCAGTTTGTTCTTAAGTTTTTTCTCTGCCATCTATAACCCTGGCTTTTGCAATTCAGTGTGAATTAAAGTATAATCACTGTGAGACCGAACCCAGTATTCCTTACAGGGGTACTCCAGTCCTAAACATCTTATCCCCTAGCTAAAGGGTAGGGGATATGATGTCTGTTCGAGGGGGGGGGGGGGTCGCCGCTGGCATAGCACCCCAGTAATCCGATACAGGCAGCGAACTGACGGATGATGGGTGACCACAGCTGTCACGCCCCTCCATTCATGTATATGGGAGGAGGCATGGCGGCTATATTCTAGTCCCCACCCCATCCCATAGACATGAATGGAGGGGACGTCGTCGAGTGACATCACAAACAAGGAAGCTCCAAGCTTCCGTGTTCAGAATGGCGCGTTACCACCCCTGAGATCACGGGGGTCCCAGCGGTTGGACATCCTTACTGTTACGCCGAGCGCTCCAGCTCCCCCTCCTCCTCCAGGGCGCTCACGGCGTTTCCTGCCCTGTGCGCTCCGGTCGGCAGTGCTGACTGGAGACGCTGCTCAGCTGTGCCCGGCGGGGATGCGATCCGCCTAGTGGAACGTGCCCGCTCGCGGATCGCACCCCGTCCCTCTCACCTGCCCCGTCCTCCTGCTGTTCCGTCCCGGCACGCGCGGCCCCGCTCTCTAGGGCACGCGCGCGCCTGCTCTCTGAGATTTAAAGGGCCAGTGCACCACTAATTGGTGCCTGGCCCAATCAGTGTTAATTAGCTTCTTCCTGCTCCTTGCTTATAAAAAAACCACTTCCCCTTCCTGTCCTTGTCAGATCTTGTTGCCTTGTGCCCTGTGAAAGCGTTTAGTGTGTTCCCAAGCCTGTGTACCCAGACCTTCTGCTGTTGCCCCTGACTACGATTCTTGCTGCCTGCCCTGACCTTCTGCTACGTTCCGACCTTGCTCTTGCCTTGTCCCTGTGTACCGCGCCTGTCTCAGCTGTCAGCTGGGGTTGAGTCGCTATCGGGTGGAACGACCTGCTTTTTTTTACACCTGCTCTGATCTGTCGGGTTTTCCTCAGCTCAAATCCACCACATTTTAGTAAACCTTAGTAAATATGTTGGGTTTTTGTGAAAATGTTGGGGACACGCCCCCATTTCTGAGACCACACCCCCTTTACCCAGCATCCACCACCCCTTTATCGGGTTTTCTTTGCAAAATGGAGATTTAGTCAGGGTTTTTTTTTCAATTCTGGCGCAAATTCTGGCGCAGACAGACTTTCTGGCGCAATGCAACAGAATCTGGCGCACAACCCGACAAAACATGTCGGGTTTGCAAAAGTAAATGAGGGCCCTTATCTCCTATCCTTGGAATGGGGAACAAGATGTCTTGGGGCGGGGTACCCCTTTAAACTTTTTAGACGATGTTGATACAACAAACGGAAGAACACAGAGGGCCCACTGGGACATTTCTGTTCTAACTACGCTCACTTTTTAATGGTTCAAGCATCAACATATAAACAGATGAGAAGCGTCAGTATTCCTGAAGTATTCTCCGACTTTCGCAATGTCCGGCCTAAATGAAGAGCGGATGTTGCCGCCTAGAGGACCCCCAGTCTACTGTATTTTTTCCCATGACCTATTTATTTTAATGTAAGCTGTCGGGGGACCACCTTTTTGTTGTTGTTTTTTTAGTTTAGCAGACAATCCCCTTTAATGAAATGCACCTAAACAACAGAAAGGGGGATGAGTGACGGGAAGATTCCGGTAAAGTCTTTGATGTTCCCCGCACTTTCTTAGCATCTGACGGCTTTGTATACAAGAACAAAGAGCAAAATAATTCCTCCTTGTTTAGTGCTCAGAAAATCAGAATCTTATTACAGTAAAGCCACCGCCGACGCTTTCTGTCCAAATTAGCATTTTTCTTTCGCAATAAAAATTTTTGGGTCATATTTTAAAATTAGCCGGAGATGCTGACTTCAGCTAATTCAAAGTGTGCTTGTCCCGCGCCTCCATCCCCCCTCCCCCCCCTGGTCACACGCTGGGCAGCGGATCATCTAAATATCAGATCTGTGCCTCCCGCTCCTCATAAAAGAGATATACATTGTGTCCCCGCGTCTTATGGTGCGGAGAATATAAGGAGGCGCTTGTACACAGAGAGCCTGTTTATTAGAAGGATCTGCTGGATACATTAATACGCACCTTCTTGGGTCCAGCAGCTTTTCTGTGCTATTGCTTTATATCTCATTCATGTTACCTTAGATTTGCAATGGTTGGAACAGGGAATCATGGGAAAGATCTCAGGAGTGTGCTGATTTTTGTAGGGAAAAGTAATTGGGATCCCCAGCAGAACACGGAACTTCGCTCTGTGCAGGATGAGTAGCGATGCGGGGCGGAGGCTCGTGACGTCACGGCATGCCCCCTCAATGTAAGCCTATGGGAGGGGGCGTGACTTGCATTGAGGGGGCGTCACCGTGATGTCATTAGCGGGGTGTGGTTGTGACATCACGAGCCTCCGCCCCTCATCGCCAGTCATCCTGCACGGAGCGAACCGGATGACTGGGGTGCCGCATCAGAGATGGCGGGACCCCCACAATCAGACATCTTATCCCTTATCCTTTGGACAGGGGATAAGATGTCTAGGAGCAGAGTACCCCTTTAATGGGGGTTTATTTGAACAGTGAGAGACAGAATAAAAACAAACAATCCAGAAAAAACACATTTCGCATAAGTTATTAAATCATTTCCACTTTGCTCGGTGAAATAAATATTTGATCCCCTGTCAATCAGCAAAGATTTTTGGCTCCTGGGTGTCTTTTATACAGATTGGGAGCACTCTCTTAGAGAGTTAGGGAGAGTTACCTGTATAAAAGATACCTGTCTACAGAAGCAATCAATCAGGTTCCTGTTACAGTCGCTCCTGCGGTCCGGTGTCCCGGCTACAGGCGCTTGCTTCTGCCCCCCTCTGGTGCTGCAGTTCGCCCCCCAGACCGCGGGCACTCCCGTGTCCCCTGCCCCTACTCACCTCTTCTCACTCCTGTGCGTTCTGTTTGCCGGCTCTCCGAGATTTCAAGGGCCAGTGCGCCGTAATTAGTATTTGCCAGGAGCGGACCCTTGACCCCTGCTGGATCCTTGTGTCTTCTAGAGCCTTAGAGAAAGCGTTTCCATGTGTGTTCTGATTATCCGTGCACTGTACCTTCCTGCTAAGTTCCTGACCTTGCTCCTGTGCCGCCAGCCTCTAACCACCTTGCCTCATCCCTGACCATGCTCCTGTGCCGCCAGCGCTGACCTTTTGCCTGACCAGACTACGAGCTAGCTTCATCCTTCCTGTGCCTCACTACACCTCGGTAGCGTGTGTGGACAAGTCATATCAGGGGTCGCGACCTGGGTGCCACCTGCCGCAGCAAGCCTACCCCGCTTTGCGGCAGGCTCTGGTGAAAACCAGCAGCACCTTAGACTCCGCTCCCTGGTACGGCCTACGTCACCTTCCATCCAGGTCCAGTGGATCCACTTCTCCATCACCAGCCGTTACAATTCCAAACTCTCCACCATGGCCAAGACCAAACAGCTGTCCTAGGATGCCAGGAACAAGATTGTAGACCTACACATGGCCGGAATGGGTTACAAGACCATCGCCAAGCAGCTGAGGGAGAAGTTTACAATGGTTGGTGCGATTGTCCTGTTTTACAGAATTTTCTAACGGAATTCCGCAAAAAAATTCCGCCATGTGAACATAGTCTGAAAATCAACTTGAGGAAAATAAGTTGCCTTCAAGTTGGAGTCCGTACATTGTTTTAAAGGAGATTTCCCACCTGTGAACGCTTCCTCTGAGCAGCTGACACATTGTAACGCTGAAACAATCCTCTGGTTTCTAATGTCTCCGAGGAGACGAATTTAGTCCAGGCAACACGTGCGCGTCTTCAGTGGTGACCCAGACGTCAGTTCTCCGCATAAATCCTCTGCGCTGTGACTGATGTGTGTCACTGTGTGGAGCCCCCCGGGGGGACGCCTGAGGTTAATTCAAATTTCTCGAGGGACCTGCCAAGACTCCATCATCTCCAGCAGGATCCGCTCAAGCCTCTGACTCATTGCAGACACTTTCCTATGGACGGAGGAGGGGTGAAGGGGGGGGGGTTAATTTACATAAAACCCCGCACTAATTAAGTTCGGGATTATTGCGCCGGATTTGTGACACACTTTGAGTTATGTGACAATTTTTTTCTTCTTCTTTTTCTTCATGCAGTAACCTCTTCCTTCTAAGGAGAAGGAGCGACGGACGTGGACAAAAGGAAGAACGATGTGTCAGCGAAAAAAAAAATCAAATTATTACAGGAGAATTAAACCAGAAGAGTCCGAGACTCTGGGTTGGGATAAAGAAGAAGGAGGAAGATTAAAGTGATGTAAAAAAACTTCATCTAGGAAACAAACCTTGAGACTGTTCAGAGGCAGAGTATACAGAGCCAGTATAGAACATCCTTCTGTGGCCCTGCTGTACCTATGTATGCCTCTAGGGGGCCACTGAACCCTTGAGTATATTAGGCTTTTTAGTCCTTAAAGGGGTACTCCCGTGGAAAACTTTTTTTTTTTTTTTTTAAATCAACTGGTGCCAGAAAGTTAAACAGATTTGTAAATCACTTCTATAAAAAAAAATCTTAATCCTTCCAGTACTTTTTAGGGGCTGTACACTACAGAGGAAATGCTTTACTTTTTAGATTTTTATGATGTCATGACCACAGTGCTCTCTGCTGAGCTCTGCTGTTCATTTTAGGAACTGTCCAGAGCAGCATATGTTTGCTATGGGGATTTTCTCCTGTTCTGGACAGTTCCTAAAATGGACAGCAGAGGTCAGCAGAGAGCACTGTGGTCAGGACATCAGAGAAATCTAAAAAGTAAAGCATTTCCTCTGTAGTATATATCCCCTAAAAAGTACTGGAAGGATTAAGATTTTTTTTAGTAGAAGTAATTTACAAATCTGAAGAAAGAAAAAAAGGGGGGTGCAAGTGCAGCTCACAATTGGTGTATAAATACTACCTGAGGTCAATTTACAAATCTGTTTAACTTTCTGGCACCGGTTGATTTAAAAAAAATAAAATAAAGTTTTCCACGGGAGTACCCCTTAAGGGTGTGTTCCCACCCAGCATATACGCAGCATATTTCACCCTGCACAATATTTGCGGCAGCAGCCCTATACGTGTAGTGAGTTTTAGAGGCGGGGTTGTGCGTGACTGTGACGCGCGGCTCCGCCTCCAAAACTCACTGCACACATAGGGCTGCCGCCGGAAAGCCCTGTGTGTATAGTGAGCGAGGAATATACAGCGTATTTCCCGCTGCTGCCGCCAATTTTTTACGCAACGTATACACCAGGTAGGAACGCATCGTGAGGCAGTATTTTACCAACCAGGGTGCCTCCAGCTGTTGCAAAACTACAACTCCCAGCATTCTGCTGGGGGCAACAGGGTTGGGAAACACTGCTCTAAAGAATCAGTCGATTTTATACACACACAGAAAACCATGTATATAGTCAGTCCTGCTCTCAGCACAGAAGAAAGCATTGTCTAGACTGGATACAATTGTATCACTTCTCATCTGAGAGCAGGACTAGATATGTACAATGTATCAGTCTGGAGTCCAGGATGTTTAGCTCACAGAGCATTGTCTAGACTGGATACAATTGTATCACTTCTCAGCTGAGGGCAGGACTAGCTATGTACAATGTATCAGTCTGGAGTCCAGGATGTTTAGCTCACAGAGCATTGTCTAGACTGGATACAATTGTATCACTTCTCAGCTGAGAGCAGGACTAGCTATATACAATGTATCAGTCTGGAGTCCAGGATGTTTAGCTCACAGAGCATTGTCTAGACTGGATACAATTGTATAATTTCTCAGCTGAGAGCAGGACGAGCTATGTACAATGTATCAGTCTGGAGTCCAGGATGTTTAGCTCACAGAGCATTGTCTAGACTGGATACAATTGTATCACTTCTCAGCTGAGAGCAGGACTAGCTATGTACAATGTATCAGTCTGGAGTCCTGGATGTTTAGCTCACAGAGCATTGTCTAGACTGGATACAATTGTATAATTTCTCAGCTGAGAGCAGGACTAGCTATGTACAATGTATCAGTCTGGAGTCCAGGATGTTTAGCTCACAGAGCATTGTCTAGACTGGATACAATTGTATCACTTCTCAGCTGAGAGCAGGAGTAGCTATGTACAATGTATCAGTCTGGAGTCCAGGATGTTTAGCTCACAGAGCATTGTCTAGACTGGATATCATTGTATCACTTCTCAGCTGAGAGCAGGACGAGCTATGTACAATGTATCAGTCCGGAGTCCAGGATGTTTAGCTCACAGAGCATTGTCTAGACTGGATACAATTGTATCACTTCTCAGCTGAGAGCAGGACGAGCTATGTACAATGTATCAGTCTGGAGTCCAGGATGTTTAGCTCACAGAGCATTGTCTAGACTGGATACAATTGTATCACTTCTCAGCTGAGAGCAGGACTAGCTATGTACAATGTATCAGTCTGGAGTCCGGGTTGTTTAGCTCACAGAGCATTGTCTAGACTGGATACAATTGTATCACTTCTCAGCTGAGAGCAGGACTAGCTATGTACAATGTATCAGTCCGGAGTCCAGGATGTTTAGCTCACAGAGCATTGTCTAGACTGGATACAATTGTATCACTTCTCAGCTGAGGGCAGGACTAGCTATGTACAATGTATCAGTCCGGAGTCCAGGATGTTTAGCTCACAGAGCATTGTCTAGACTGGATACAATTGTATCACTTCTCAGCTGAGAGCAGGACTAGCTATGTACAATGTATCAGTCTGGAGTCCTGGATGTTTAGCTCACAGAGCATTGTCTAGACTGGATATCATTGTATCACTTCTCAGCTGAGAGCAGGACGAGCTATGTACAATGTATCAGTCCGGAGTCCAGGATGTTTAGCTCACAGAGCATTGTCTAGACTGGATACAATTGTATCACTTCTCAGCTGAGAGCAGGACTAGCTATGTACAATGTATCAGTCTGGAGTCCAGGATGTTTAGCTCACAGAGCATTGTCTAGACTGGATACAATTGTATCACTTCTCAGCTGAGAGCAGGACGAGCTATGTACAATGTATCAGTCTGGAGTCCAGGATGTTTAGCTCACAGAGCATTGTCTGGACAGGATACAATTGTATATACTTCTCAGCAGAGAGCAGGACTAGCTATGTACAATGTATCAGTCTGGAGTCCAGAATGTTTAGCTCACAGAGCATTGTCTAGACTGGATACAATTGTATCACTTCTCAGCTGAGAGCAGGACTAGCTATGTACAATGTATCAGTCTGGAGTCCAGGATGTTTAGCTCACAGAGCATTGTCTAGACTGGATACAATTGTATCACTTCTCAGCTGAGAGCAGGACTAGCTATGTACAATGTATCAGTCCGGAGTCCAGGATGTTTAGCTCACAGAGCATTGTCTAGACTGGATACAATTGTATCACTTATCAGCTGAGAGCAGGACTAGCTCTGTACAATGTATCAGTCTGGAGTCCAGGATGTTTAGCTCACAGAGCATTGTCTAGACTGGATACAATTGTATCACTTCTCAGCTGAGAGCAGGACGAGCTATGTACAATGTATCAGTCTGGAGTCCAGGATGTTTAGCTCACAGAGCATTGTCTAGACTGGATACAATTGTATCACTTCTCAGCTGAGAGCAGGACTAGCTATGTACAATGTATCAGTCTGGAGTCCGGGTTGTTTAGCTCACAGAGCATTGTCTAGACTGGATACAATTGTATCACTTCTCAGCTGAGAGCAGGACTAGCTATGTACAATGTATCAGTCCGGAGTCCAGGATGTTTAGCTCACAGAGCATTGTCTAGACTGGATACAATTGTATCACTTCTCAGCTGAGAGCAGGACTAGCTATGTACAATGTATCAGTCCGGAGTCCAGGATGTTTAGCTCACAGAGCATTGTCTAGACTGGATACAATTGTATCACTTCTCAGCTGAGAGCAGGACTAGCTATGTACAATGTATCAGTCTGGAGTCCTGGATGTTTAGCTCACAGAGCATTGTCTAGACTGGATATCATTGTATCACTTCTCAGCTGAGAGCAGGACGAGCTATGTACAATGTATCAGTCCGGAGTCCAGGATGTTTAGCTCACAGAGCATTGTCTAGACTGGATACAATTGTATCACTTCTCAGCTGAGAGCAGGACTAGCTATGTACAATGTATCAGTCTGGAGTCCAGGATGTTTAGCTCACAGAGCATTGTCTAGACTGGATACAATTGTATCACTTCTCAGCTGAGAGCAGGACTAGCTATGTACAATGTATCAGTCTGGAGTCCAGGATGTTTAGCTCACAGAGCATTGTCTAGACTGGATACAATTGTATCACTTCTCAGCTGAGAGCAGGACTAGCTATGTACAATGTATCAGTCTGGAGTCCAGGATGTTTAGCTCACAGAGCATTGTCTAGACTGGATACAATTGTATCACTTCTCAGCTGAGAGCAGGACGAGCTATGTACAATGTATCAGTCTGGAGTCCAGGATGTTTAGCTCACAGAGCATTGTCTAGACTGGATACAATTGTATCACTTCTCAGCTGAGAGCAGGACTAGCTATGTACAATGTATCAGTCTGGAGTCCGGGTTGTTTAGCTCACAGAGCATTGTCTAGACTGGATACAATTGTATCACTTCTCAGCTGAGAGCAGGACTAGCTATGTACAATGTATCAGTCCGGAGTCCAGGATGTTTAGCTCACAGAGCATTGTCTAGACTGGATACAATTGTATCACTTCTCAGCTGAGAGCAGGACTAGCTATGTACAATGTATCAGTCCGGAGTCCAGGATGTTTAGCTCACAGAGCATTGTCTAGACTGGATACAATTGTATCACTTCTCAGCTGAGAGCAGGACTAGCTATGTACAATGTATCAGTCTGGAGTCCAGGATGTTTAGCTCACAGAGCATTGTCTAGACTGGATACAATTGTATCTCTTCTCAGCTGAGAGCAGGACTAGCTATGTACAATGTATCAGTCTGGAGTCCAGGATGTTTAGCTCACAGAGCATTGTCTAGACTGGATACAATTGTATCACTTCTCATCTGAAAACAGGACTGGCTAGGTTCAGGTTTTCAGCCTCTGACTGTGGCTCTATACAGATCATGGCATTTACACTTTGAGGCTAGAAGTCCACTGAGGTTTTGGCCCTGCGATTTTTTTGGCTTAAAAACACCAGAAAAATCGCCAGAAAAAGTGCCACTGTTTTTCCCTGCGTTTTGGCATTTTTTCAGTTTTTTTGTCTGGCGTTTTTACCTTTGTGTAGAATTTGCCTTTTTTGGCCCCTTTGGCGTTTTTGTACAAAAATAGTTGGGTACCAAAAAAAAAAAAGAGAGAAAAAAAAAAAGATGCAGTAGGAATGTAAAAAGATATATTTAACTAAATATATATTTTTTGTAATGGAATTTTTATAAATAATAAAAAGTGTGTGTGTGTGTGTAACTTCTTTTCTCTTTGTTTTTTTTTTTATTTTATTTTTTTTACATTTTTTATTTAGTACTACAAAACCCAGCATGGAACACACTGTTCCATGATGGGAGTAGTAGTACCTGTACTAATAGAAATATCGCCCCGGGAGTCACTACCGAGTAAGCCGGGTTTTTCAGCACGATTTTTCGTGCTGAAAACACCCCCCTTGGCTTATACTCGAGTGAACTCTTCGCCCTCAGTGGTCTTCAACCTGCGGACCTCCAGATGTTTCAAAACTTCAACTCCCAGCAATCCCGAGCAGCCATCGGCTGTCCGGGCATGCTGGGAGTTGTCGTTTTGAAACATCTGGAGGTACGCAGGTTGAAGACCACTGCGGCCTTCAACATCATCCAGACCCCCCCCCCCCCCCTCACCCCCTTTAGATTTGTACGAGGGGGGTAGACTCTCGGGGCAATATTTCTATTAGTACATGTACTACTACTCCCATCATGGAACAGTGTGTTCCATGCTGGGAGTAGTAGTACTAAATAAAAAATGTAAAAAAAAAAAAAGAGAAAAAAAGTTACACACACAAACATGGTGAAGATGTCGAAGGCCGCAGTGGTCTTCAGCCTGCGGACCTCCAGATGTTTCAAAACTACAGCTCCCAGCATGCCCGGACAGCCGATGGCTGTCCGGGCATGCTGGGAGTTGTAGTTTTGGAACATCTGGATGTCCGCAGGTTGAAGACCACTGTTAAATCAGACATTGACAAGCACTGATGATGAAGGTGTGCTGATCACAGGTGGTGATGATGATGAGGGTGTTAATGACGGGGGTCTGGATGATTACATGGGGGGATGATGTATTTCCCACCCTAGGCTTAAAGTCGAGTCAATAACATTTCCTGGGTTTTTGGGGTGAAATTAGGGGCCTCGGCTTATATTCGTGTCGGCTTATACTCGAGTATATACGGTACATGTCTTTAGATGCAATTTTTTCCATTAATACTGTATCTTTTTTTTTTTTTTTTTTTTTAATGGTGCCCTACGAAATTTTAATAAAAATAGGTATCTCCATCACTTTTTTGGATCGCTAGTCCAAAAAAGAATAAAAGCCGCCTGCAGAAACGCAAAAATTAAAACCAACATGGCGTTTTTCTTGGCGTTTTTGCTCTCCCATAGGCTTCAATGGGAGGAAAACGCCACGATTTCAGGGCACAAAAACGCCAAACTAGGGTTTGTCGGGCGTTTTGAAAATCCAGTCTCTGAGCCCGAAATTGCTGAAGAACGCCAAAAGGATTAAAAAAACGCCAAACTGAAAAACACCAAATGAATCTGGCATTTTGCAGTTTACTATTGACTTGCAGCTAACATCTGGACATGGCGTTTGTTTGCTGAAAAAACGCGGTTCGGGAAAATTGGCTTTTTTTTACAGCATTTTTGAAAAAAAAAAAAACCTCAGTGGAATTTCAGCCTAAATGCCACTATTCCATGGTGTCTAGTGGTCCCATAGCCCCTCCCCCCCCCCCTTTGGCAGCCCTTAGCAATCGAGCACAGATTTCATGGGGATCAATGAAATGCATTGATCTATGTAAGACATCTGATGATGGCTTATGATAGGCCCCTAGGGGAGTCAAAAAGTGTGTAAAAAAAGTGATTATTTTTTTATTTTTTTAAACCCCTAAATCCCTCCCCTAATAAAAATTCAAATCACCCCCCTTTCCAATTTTTTTAAATAAAACACTGTACAAATAAAAACAAACACACACATTTGGTATTGCCGCATGCATAATTGTCCAAACTATTAAATTAATATGTTTCTGATCCTGCACGGTTAACGGCGTAAACGCTAATAAATTCCAGATGCCAAAATTGCAGATTTTTTCTTTTTACATTACTCTCCAAAAAATTTTATGGTAATAAAAAGTGATCAAAAAGCCAGAAATACACAAAAGTACCATTAAAAACTACAGTTCATGGATCAAAATCAAACCCTAACACAGCTCCGTAGGTGGAAAAATAAAAAAAATAATTATATGGGTATATGGGTGAGAACAAAGTATTTTCTTTTTCATGTTTTCATTTTTTTTTTATTATTATAAAATGAAAAAATAAAATAAAATGATTCAAATTTGGTATGATTGGAAACATACTGACCCAGAGAATAAAGATGGCATGTCAGATTTACCGTATTTTGAACTCCAAAAACATTATTGCCCTACAAATTTGTGCAATTCCATATTTTTTGCCCTATTAGCGGATGTGACGTCACGAATAGAGATGAGCGAATTTACAGTAAATTCGATTCGTCACAAACTTCTCGACTCGGCAGTTGATGTCTTTTCCTGCATAAATTAGTTCAGCTTTCAGGGGCTCCGGTGGGCTGGAAAAGGTGGATACAGTCCTAGGAGATTCTTTCCTAGGACTGTATCCACCTTTTCCAGCCCACGGGAGCACCTGAAAGCTGAACTAATTTACGCAGGATAAGTCATCAACTGCCGAGCCGAGAAGTTCGTGACGAATCGAATTTACTGTAAGTTCGCTCATCTCTAGCCACAAGCCTCCGCCCCGCATCGCCAGTCATAAGGCATGGAGCGAGGTTTGCTCCGTGCACCGGATGTCTGGGATGCTGCAGCCGAGATCCTTTGGATAGGGAATAAGATGTCTTGGGGTGGAGTACCCCTTTAAGGCTTATGGAACCCAATGGAGTGCTGCACCCTAATGATACTAGATCCCATTAACAGGGGTTTTTGGGGTCTAGCATTTGCTCCACTGGTATAAATTTTTATTTTTTTTTAAATCCTAAACGTTTTTAAAAGTTTTTCCAAAATGACAGAACAATAAACCAACAAGTGATTTACCCAATTAGATGTATTGATTGGATCATTTATTTTGTCTCATTGTTCTCAGTGTTTTTCTGTGATGTTTTAATTGATTTGACAAAGTTAGAGATAAAGATTGACAGTTATTTACTTATTTTTTTTAAATCTTTTTGTGTTCCCTATATCCCATGTATTGTGGCCTCCCATGATTACACAATGTTCCGTATGGAACGCGCTGATTCAGAACGCTCTTTCTTCATACTCAGTTGGTGAAATTGATGCGCCGTCAGGATTGTACAATCTGTCAGCGGTGTATCAGGAGAATATGATTCATTGTTACCCAGACATATGGCTTTTAGATATGTTTGGAGATTTACATTTTTATTTTTCATATTTCGTGATGTTTGTGATTTATTTTTGTGGCCACACAAAGTTCACACACGGTAAAAAAAAAAAGAGTGACCATAAATAGCGAAAAACAGCTGCAACACTATTTTTTCTACAGTGTGTGAACATGGCCTTAAAGGGGTACTCTACTGCTCAGTGTTTGGAACAAACTGTTCCGAACACTGGAGCCGGCGTCGGGAGCTCGTGATGTCATAGCCCTGCCCCCTCAATGCAAGTCTATGGGAGGGGGCGTGACGGCTGTCACGCCCCCTCCCATAGACTTGCATTGAGGGGGCGTGGTGTGATGTAATGATGGGGCGGGGCTATGATGTCATAATCTCCTGATGCCGGCTCCAACGTTCAGAACAGTTTGTTACAAACACTGAGCAGTGGAGTACCCCTTTAAAGGGGAACTCCGCCCCTAGACATCTTATCCCCTATCCAAAGGATAGGGTATAAGATGTCTTATCGCGGGGGTCCCCGTCGGCTGTGGCACCCCAGACATCCGGTCTATGGAGTGAACTTTGCTCCGTGCCGGATGACTTGCGATGAGGGGAGGAGGCTCGTGGCGTCACGGTCATGCCCCGCTCTTAACGCCACGGCCATGCCCCATCAATGCAAGTCTAAGGGAGGCGGCGTGACAACCCGCCTCCCGTGTCACACCCCCTCCCATAGACTTGCATTGAGGGTGCGTGGTCGTAACGTCACGAGCGGGGCACGACTGTGACGTGGCAAACCTCCGGAGCTGCACCCAACTCTCTTAATGAATGCTGGGTGCAGCAGGGAGATCACGGGGGTCCCCAGCGATTTAACAACTTATCCCTATCTTTTCCCTATCCAAAAGGCAGCACATAGGCACAGTTAACCCACCCAAGGCAAACTCACACTCCTCTCTGCTGCACAGGCTCTGGGCTGGACTGGCACTACAGTGCTGGGCTGGCTGAGAACATGCTGGCCCTCTGTATCCCCTTCTGCCCACTATAAAGATATCTCTATCTCAGTACATACAGGCACACAGCATGGCACTGCGAAGAAGAAAAGAAGAATATAGGAGGTGGTAATAGCGTAGAGGAGCAGGAGGAAGGCACTTTCACGCTATGCCCAGATTGTTTTACTTTGGTCTAATAAAAGGTTTCACCATATTATGAGGAATGTTCAAGGAGTGAACTGGTTTTCATTATATACGTGTGATGCCCTGCGAATGTCAAACTATCAGAATCTCTTAGCTAAGGGTTAATGGAATAAGACAACTTGATGCAACTAGAGTCCTTCGGTCACATAAATCAGATTTGTTCCAAATTTCACAGAAAAAATAGTTTGACTGACTTCCTCAAAGAAGGGAAGGGGCACCTATCAAAGACTGGAGTCCCTGCTCCTGAATATTGAGCGACCTGTTGTATGCATCTCAGCTTATATTTATTACATTCGCTGTGCTGGATGTTTTGTACCTGACCCAGCGAAGGCATTCTACCTCTGTTTTTGACAGGAGTCCCTGCTCCTGCATGGGCAATTGCAGGGCACCTTCAAATCAGGATCTGATTCCAAAACAAACCTGACCCAGAATCTTAGGAGATTTGTTGCTCTCCAGAAGATTATGTAATTCTGCACTTGGCCCACTGAATGCATACTACCACTCAGTGTAATGTACCTGAGCCGGAACTCCTGTGTTTTGACAGGAGTCTCTGCTCCTGTACATTTTTGTCAGGATAATCTCAAAACACTTCAAAATCAATATCTGAATTTCGAAATAAATCTGACCCAGAATCTTGGGAGATTTGTTCATCTCTAGACTATCGTGTCTTTCAGCTCCAAGCCCCGCAAATGCATATTACTGCTCTGGGTAATGTAGCAGAGCAGGGACTCCTGTCTTTGACAAGTGTCTCTGCTCCTGCCCATACCATGTTACCGTAATCACAGTGCGCTTCCATATCTGGATTTGATTGCAAAACAAATCTGAACTAGAATCTTGTGAGATTTGTTCATCTCTAGACACCCATTTTGTTTTGCACCCAACCAAGCAAATGCATATACCTGCTCAGGGTGATTTACCGGAGCAGGGATTCCTGTCTTCGACAAGAGACCCTGCTCCTGTATATACCTTGCATGGGTAATCACAGTGCACTTCCAAATCAGGATCTGAATCTGAAACAAATCTGACTCAGAATCTTGTGAGATTTCTAGATGCTCATTTAGTTTTGCACCCAACTAAGCAAATGCATATTACTACTCAGGGTAATGTACCAAAGCAAGTACTCCTGTCTTTGACAAGAGTCCCTGCTCTTGTACATACTTTGCATGGGTAATCACGGTGAACTTTGAAATCAGAACCCGCAACAAATATGACCCAGAATCACGGAGATTTGTTCATCTCTAGATGCTCATCTCGTTCTGCACCCAATTCAGCAAGTGCACCTTACTGCTCAGGGTAATGTACTGGAGTAGGAAAGCCTTTCTTTGACAGAAATCCCTGCTCCCATACATACTACTACAAGGGTAATCACAGTGTCCTTCCAAGACAGGATCTGAATCCGAAAAAAATCTGACCTAGGCTCTCATGAGATTTGTTCATCTCTAGACGCCCATCTTGTTCTGTACCCAACCACTGAATGCATACCAGCACTCTGTGTAATTTAACAGAACAGGGACACTTGTCTTTGACAGGAGTCCCTGCTCCTGTATATATTCTGAGTATGCAGATGAAATCCAATCCAAAACAAATCTGACCAAGAATTTCAGGAGTTTCATCTGTTAGACATTTATCTCTCCAGATGGATAAGTACTTAACCCAGTGTTTTCCAGCCAGGGTGCCACCAGCTGTTGCAAAACTACAACTCCCAGCATGCCCGGACAGCCAAAGGCTGTCCGGGCATGCTGGGAGTTGTAGTTTTGCAACAGCTGGGAAACACTGACTTAACCACTTCCCTACTGATAAGACGGGTCAATCCATGGAGATTATGGGGCATTGTGGCTGGTAGGAGTCTGCAGGTCCTCATGGTCAGTGGTGAACAGTGTGCGTGGTACCCCAGGTCATCAGTGTCACATGGTACCTGTGCTGACCTTGGCAATCCCATCTGCTTTGCAGCTCAATGGGTGGGATTTTATGTGCAGACACCAAGTGAAAAGGATAATGTTCTGCATATATCCCATAAATCCATGCCACGAGGAGGAGGCACTGCCAAGCTAATACCTCTTTCAGCCTGCCAGGCACAGAGGAGGGGTGTATGGGTGGGGGAGCGGGGGGGATAACACTGGGTTTCGAGGCATTTGCTTCATTTCTGGCTTTCATTAGCGCCGGAGTCGTGTGACTGAGCAGCGGCCAGATCTGTTTTGCTTTGATATCATTTTGTTGTTTAATCGTGTCATCACTTTCTTTCATCCGCTCCCGACGTCCTCGTTTTTTTTTTCTTCTTTTTTGTTCTGCTGTGAATTTCATTTGACCCTCTCGACCGGACGCGGGACAATTTTTACCTACTCGCTGCTTTTCAAATCTCATTCGTACACTTATCTGTGAATTGTGGGAATAAAGTTAACCCTTTTGACAGCCGGAGGGATTTGGTCCAGAAATGCTGAGAACTTGTTTTCGAGCTATCGGGCACTTTAGTTGGGTTTAGCTGCCTGGGCTCTTTTATTTGTTGAGCTACTGTGGAGAGAATGGTGGGTGTAGTAGCCTCTGATGTATATATGCAATGGGAAAAAGTGGTACTAGCCCGAGGTTCCTCTGTGACACACACTTTATTTGTCAGATAAAGCTCATAACATTGGAATGGCCAAGGATTAGTGTTGCTCGCGAATTTTCGCAATGCAAATTTTATTCGCGAATATCGCATATTCGTGAATATGGCCTATGCCGCTCAACACTACCAAGGAATGAGACTTCTGATGCTCGGATTCCGTAAAACAACTCGTAAACTTTACTAAACTCCAAAGAAACACAGTGGGAATTATTTACTAGAGTGTTGTGTAGTCTTCTTTGTGGGTTTTAATTCCCCACAGGTTTTTTTTTTTTTTTTTTCCCCCAAGGTATTTACTAATGGCTCCCTACATTTTGCACTTTTCTCAACGTTTTTCTGGTAAATGGTAATTGCCGGGCGCTGACCCTATAAAGGGGACTGACTTCCCCTTGACCACTGCCGGATCTTTGTGTCCCCTGGAGCCTTAGAGAAAGCATTTTCCTATGTGTTCTGATTATCTGTATACCGTACCTTTCTGCTAAGTTCCTGACCTTGCTCCTGTGCCGCCAGCCTCTGACCCCCTTGCCACATCCCTGACCACGCTCCTGTGCCACCAGCCCTGACCTTTTGCCTAACCTGACTACGAGCTTGCTTTATCCTTTCTGTGCCATGCAACACCTCGGCAGCCTATGTGGAAGAGTCGTATCAGGGGCAGCAGCCTGGGTGCCGCCTGCCACAGCAAGTCCATCCCACTTTGCGCCAGGCTCTGGTGAAAACCAGCGGCACCTTAGACTCTGCTCCCTGGTACGGCCCAAGTCATCTTCCACACAGGTCCAGCGGATCCACTTCTCCATTACCAGTTTTTACATCCACCACCTTCTCTGTGGAAACATGAGTAAATATGTTGGGATTTTCAAAAGTATCGGGGACACGCCCATTTTGTCAGGACCATGCCCCCTTTCTCAAGTGGCCACACCCCCTTCTGGGCGTATTTCTTGTAAAATGGAGTTTTTTTTAATTATTTTCATCGCAAATTGTGTCGTACGGAACGTGTGACACAATTTGGGTGCAAAACCAGAGAAAAAGAAAAGTAAAGAAACCCCAGTTACTTGAGTCAACGTCGCTTTAATTTCTTCTTTTCTAGAATTTTATGGTCTTTTTAGCACTGTATGGGACAATGTCTACTGCAGGTGTATGTGCAGGTCTAAGTGTATCTTCATGGGTTGGTTTATTGTAATGCAAAGTACAAAATGTGGGACTCCACTTTGCTCATTATTTGGCGGCAGTCTGTGACTCCACACTCGGATTGGCGCAACCAGGGAAAAACCTTCTGACTGTAGACCCCACATAGATCAGTGTAAGACAGAGAAGCTCTTGTACAGCTTCTTCTCTCTTGAAAGACAAAACTCTCCCTGCATGGACAAAAATTGAATAAAAAAAAAACTGGTTGTAGACTAGACTGGTGACATGACACACGTGTAACCTTTGTGTAGGGTTTGCCTGACTAAAGCAAAACCTAGGTCCACTAGACTGAGGTCTCCTCAGGAAGAGCAGAGCTGATGGACACGCATTTGGCTCTGGCTAAACCCAGGAGATGACTAACTAAAACAGATCTAGCCCATTCCTGGTCTATGACGTATAGTGAAAATTTTTACGTGAAATGCTTCAGAGATGGTGAGAAATGGCTGCTAAAAGCAGACAGGATAAACCGCTAATGCCTGCTAATTGTCATAATTCCATACTTACCTGTTTTATCTCCATAATCCTTTCCAGTGCCAAGCCTTTTTATTATTATGCAAATTAGGCTCAAGTGCCTAAGGGGTGTTCCCCAGCATGGAAAGAGTCCAAGTAAGTGTTTATCTAGTGGCTGTCAGACATATGGGTAAGGGGGAAGAAAGCGGGCAAATGGGGGGGGGGTGAGGCACTAGAGCCTCATTTGCATAATAACAAAGAGGCTTGTATATATGCATAGAATCATGATGACTAGCCCTATCTAGTCATGGGCTCATTTATGCCCCTGTATTCCTACTGACAGGTCTAGTTTAAAGCTGAAGATATATCCCCCTTTTTTACATGATAATGGGGATCCAACCACTGGGACCTTTACTGGAAGGTCTTGTGTCCCTCCGAGTGAATGTAGTGTAGTTGCAACTCCATTCACCCTCTATGGGACGGTCTGTTTCTTGGTATATGGTTGACTATTGTTTTCACAACACCCAACAAAACCCCATTACCCACATGAAGCATGTGTAGGAAGGTTGACCTTTCAGCTTTTTGGTGGGAACTTGAGTGGCAGCCCATGTAGAAGATAGGAGCCCAATAAGCTCTTCTTAAAGGGGTACTCAGCCCCTAGACATCTTATCCCCTATACAAAGGATAGGGGATAAGATGTCTGATAGGGGATAAGATGTCTAATTGCGGGGGTCCCCCAGGCATCCAATGCACGGAGTAAACAAATTCGCTCCGTGCCGGATGACTGGTGATGCGGGGCCAGAGGCTCCTGATGTCATGGCCACGGCCCCTCGTGACTTCACGACCACCTCCCCTCAATGCGTGTCAATGCGTGTCCCATAGACATGCATTGATGGGGCGTGACCTTGATGCCGCAAGGGTCCGTGGCCATGATGTCACAAGCCTCCGGCTCCAGCTCTGCATCACCAGTCATCCGGCTCGGCCGTGACGTCATGAGCTTCCGGCACTGGAACCAACGCTCTAAACGAACCCCGGGTTCAGCAGGGAGATCGTGGCGGTCCCCAGCAGTGGGCATAGGAGATAAGGGGCAGAGTACCACTTTAAGTGGAAATCTAAGGTTGACCATTAAAGGGGTACTCCGGTGCTTAGACATTTTATCCCCTATCCAAAGGATAGGGGATAAGATGCCTGATTGCGGGGGTCCCGCCGCTGGGGACCCCCGTGATCTTGCACGCAGCACCCCAGTTAAAATCAGTCCCCGAAGCATGTTCGCTCCGGGTCTGGTTACCGGCGACCACGGGGAAGGCGGCGTGTGACGTCATGCCTCCGCCCCCGTGTGACATCACGCTCCGCCCCTCAATGCAAGCCTATGGGAGGGGGCGTGACAGCTGTCACGCCCCCTCCCATAGGCTTGCATTGAGGGGGTGGAGCGTGAAGTCACACGGGGCGGGGCCGTGACGTCACAATGCTCCAGCCCCCATGATTGCCAGTAATGAGACCCGGAGCGAACATGCTCCGGGGACTGATTTTAACTGGGGTGCTGCGTGCAAGATCATGGGGGTCCCCAGCGGCGGGACCCCAGTGATCAGGCATCTTATCCCCTATCCTTTGGATAGGGGATAAGATGTCTAAGCGCCGAAGTACCACTTTAACCCCAACCATTGCAGATGCCTTACGACCTGGAGGGTTGGAGAAGGTTTTTTGGGAGCCACTTCGTTTTTTGGAGATGGCTTGTGATTAACCAAATCCTAGTGCACTTCAGTGATGGATGAAACAAATTATGGCTGTGGACCTCCAGATGTTAAAAAAACTACTACTCCCAGCCATTCAGTTTGAAGGCCACTAGTGGATCAATGTGCCATGCAATGTATGGGCCAGTACAGTCCTTTAGAGATGATATGGGTTCCTGACATATCTTTAGGTCGGAGGAGGTAATATGTCTCCTTGAGGAGACCACTAAGCTGATGTAGGGAGTCGTATAAACCAAGCAATGCTCCATGGGAAATAAGTATGCAAATTAGCTCTCCTTCAGAAGAAAAAGCATTAGCAGTTTGGTGCCATCTGCTGGAGGTAGCTTTCCTATAAGTCAATGCTCAATCTCTTAGGCTAAGTTCACACTAAATTTCCGCCCAGAGATTCCGAGTGCGGCCAGTACCGACTGAATCAGTCGGCGCTAGGACCATGCGGACACTGCAGTCTCCAATAGACTGCAATGTGTTCCGCGAGTATTTCCGCTTCAAGAATGAGCAACGCCATTCTTCAGACGGAAATTTCCAAGCGGATTTTCCGTTCACAAATTCCGAAGTGTGAATTTGTGAACGGAAACCCATTCACTACACTATACATTTTAGTAAGCGGAATTTCTGCCTGCAATTTCAAAGTGGAATTGCAGGCGGAAATTCTGTAGTGTGAACCTAGTCTTAGAGATAAACTGTCATCACTTTCTTGTTGATAGATAATTGATTGATAGATCTCTGCCAAGTGCCCTGCTAAGTGCCCCCATCTATGCCCCAGGTCCTCTTTAGCTCTTGAAGGGAAACTCTGGAGGAAAAAACAAATATGCAAAAAAATATATATATTAATCCTTCTAGTTCTTATCAGCTGCTGTATGCTCCACAGGAAGTTGTGTATTTCTTTCCAGTCTGACCACAGTGCTCTCTGCTGCCACCTCTGCCCGTGTCAGGAACTGTCCAGAGCAGGAGTAAATCCCCATAACAAACCTCTCCTCCTCTGGACAGTTCCTGACATGAACAGAGGTGTCAGCAGAGAGCACTGTGGTCAGACTGGAAGGAACTAGAGATGAGCGAACTTACAATAAATTTGATTTGTCATGAACTTCTCGGCTCGGCAGTTGATGACTTATCCTGCGTAAATTAGTTCAGCCTTCAGGTGCTCCGGTGGGCTGGAAAAGGTGGATACATTCCTAGGAAAGAGTCTCCTAGGACTGTATCCACCTTTTCCAGCCCACGGGAGCACCGGAAAGCTGAACTAATGTATGCAGGAAAAGTCATCAACTGCCGAGCCGAGAAGTTCGTGACAAATCAAATTTACTGTAAATTCGCTCATCTCTAGAAGGAACTACACACCTTCCTCTGGAGCACGCAGCAGCTGATACGTACTGGAAGGATTAAGATTTTTATACAGAAGTAATTTACATATCTGTTTAACTTTCCGGCACCAGTTTATTTGAAAATAATTAAAATAAAATAATGTTTTCCAGTGGTTTCCACTGGAGTACCCCTTTAAATGTCCAGGCTATTGCCCACCCAACGTTTCACAATTGTGCTCTGTGTTGATAAAACATTGTTAGCACTTTTCTTTGCAGTAAATGTTGTAAATTCTTTCCTTTCAGCCGTCTGGTTTTATTAATTTATTTTATTTTTTAATGCTTTCATATTTAACACCTTTCCGACGAATAAAGTTATCACTTTTGTGTCTGTAAATTTATTTCAGAATTTGTCCTGATTACATAAATATTACAAATAGCGTTACCTATTTAGAATATCATTGGATCTGAATTTTACCTTTAGGCTGTGATCATGACACGTTGCGGCTAATTATCGCTACTGCAATTTTGCAACTGTTTAATAGCAATAAAATGCCAAATTTTGACCACAATTCCAGCCATTTATGCCAAAAATGCACACGATAATTAATTGCGGTATCGCTATTTGACTGCAACATGGGATCAACGGCCTTAAAGGGGTACTCCACTGGCCAGCATTCGGAAGTAAATGTTCCGAACGCTGTTTTCGCGCTGCTGGGGTCAGCCATGCCCCTCGTGATATCACGGCCTCACCATCTCAATGAAAGTCTATGGGAGGGGGCGTGGTGGCCGTCATGCCCCCGTCCCATAGACCTGCATTGAGGGGGCGAGGCTGTGATGTCACGAGGGGCGTGGCCGACCCCAGCAGCGCGAAAACAGCTTTCGGAACATTTACTTCCGAATGCTGGCCAGTGGAGTACCCCTTTAAAGGGGGATTACAGTTTACAATACACGCCCATGGTCCCCTAATGATGCATGCATTTTTAGTTTTTTACTCCTTGCCTTCTATTAGCCAAAAATATTTCCGTTTTTTAACCTACAGACCTACTGTATATAACGGCTTGTTTTTTGCGCCACCAATTTTACTTTGTAATGATATCACTCATTTTACCACAAAATCTACAATAAGAGCAAAAAATAAATATTTTGGGAGGCAAAATTGAAAAAAACAAACAAACAAGAAAAACACTATTTTGGTGTTTCCTATTTCTACGCAGTGCATTTCATGGTTAAAATGGCATGTTATCTTTATTCTGTAGATCCATACGATTACAAGGATACCAAATTTATCTAGGTTTTGTTTTACTTCTATTAAAAAATCTTAATCCTTCCAGTACTTATCAGCTGCTGTAAGCTCCAGAGGAAGTTGTGTAGTTTTTTCCAGTAGTTTTTGACCACCGTGTTCTCTGCTGACACCTCTGTTCATGTTAGGTACTGTCCAGAGCAGGAGAGGATTGCTATAGGGATTTTTGGAGTTTGGTGACATTATGTCCAATTAGCTTTTTTTCCCCTTTTTTTGGTTTAGTTCCAATACACAAAAGGGAATAAACATGTGTATAGCAAAACATGTGTTACTGCAATCCTTTCCTGTGAGAAATACATACATTTTCTAGAAAAATTTCAGGGGTGCCAACATTTACGGCCAGGACTATATATATATATATATATATATATATATATATATATATTGCCCCTGCAAGCCAGGTTTTTACAATAGTGTGGAATTAATAGTGCTGGCCAACGTATTCTTTGGTTGTATTACACATACGGGGGAGTGGCTACTAGAGATGAGCGAATTTACAGTAAATTCGATTTGTCACGGACTTCTCGGCTCAGCAGTTCATGACTTTTCCTGCATAAATTAGTTAAGCTTTCAGGTGCTCCGGTGGGCTGGAAAAGGTGGATACAGTCCTAGGAAAGAGTCTCCAAGGACTGTATCCACCTTTTCCAGCCCACGGGAGCACCTGAAAGCTGAACTCATTTATGCAGGAAAAGTCATCACCTGCCGAGCCGAGAAGTTCGTGACAAATCAAATTTACTGTAAATTCGCTCATCTCTAGTGGCTACCTCCATGTTGGCTCCTGCACCCCACCCACCTCTATTAGGTGTATATAAGGTGCCTTGGATGTTTCAGACCTTGCAATGCCTGTTGTACTGTTCACACAGAGGCATATACACAGTGTAGGGTCCGTCCCAAGGAGGCCACCTTATCGCGGTGGGACGGTCCAAGCTATTTAACCGCCGGCGGAGACAAATTTGCGAGCTAAGTGCCTCACTATTTCATAGTTTCACATTTGCATCTATTACACCATAGCTGTATAGCTCTCCATGTTTTATCTGCATGTTCATGTTTCACCTATATCCTTGTGCTGGCAGTGTGCTGCTGTATTCTTCTGTTGCTGTATATATATATATATTTATATATATATATATATATATATATATATATATATATATATATATATACACACAGATATATGTATATAGACAAAAAATTGTAACAATAAAAACTTAACATTTGAACTTTTACCGCTACCAATGGTGGGTTATATAACTACAGGATGAGCAGATCATTGGTCACATGACTCTCCCCAGTCATTTTCTGTGTAGAAACTTCAGGAAATCGCATTTATAGACTTTCTAATCTAAGAATTATGCACTTTAAAAAAAAATTCTTATCCAGTCTCAGAAAATGCAGGAAAATTCTAATTTACACAAAATTCATCAAATGGCACACGGAGGTTGATCAATGCCGACTAAACTGCTCTGGTTAAATGTCGCAGAGCAGTGTAGGGCTGTGCGGCAATTGTATTAAAAGTTGCACAGACTTTAACCCCTTAAGGACGGGGCCATTTTTCATTTTTGCACTTTTGTTTTTTCCTCCTCACCTTGTAAAAATCATAACTCTTTCAGTTTTGCACCTACAGACCCATATGAGGGCTTTTTTTTGCATAAGAAATTTTACTTTGTAATGACATCAATCATTTCACCACAAAATCTACGGCAAAACCAGAAAACAAAAAAATATTTGCGGGGCCTAATTAAAAAGAAGAACACAATTTTGTAACTTTTGGGGACTTCCGATTCTACGAAGTGCACTTTTCAGTAAAAATGACACCTTATCTTTATTCTGTAGGTAAATACGGTCGCAAGGATACTTATTTTATATGGGTTTTATTACATTTTACCACTTAAAAAAATGTTTAACTACATGCACCAAAATTAGTATGTAACTTTTTTATTTTTCTGTATACGGGGCGGTATCAAGACTCATTTTTTGCACCGTGAAGTTTTTATCGGTACCACATTTTGTTTTGATGGGACTTTTAAGAAAAAAAATTTAAGGTATACAAAATGACCAAAAATACGCAACTTTGTAATTTGGAATTTTTTTTACATATACGCCATTGACCGTGCGCTTTAATTAACATTATATTTTATAGTTCGGACATTTACTTACCTGGCGATACCACATATGTTTATTTTATTAATGGGGGGTGATTCAAACTTTTATTAAGGAAGGGGTTAAATCACATTTATTAATTTAATATTATTTATATATTTTTAAACTATTTTTACACCATTTTTTCATAGGGGGCTATAACATGCGATCTTCTGATTGCATACACTGATCAATGCTATGCCATAGCATAGCACTGATTAGTGTTATCAGCGCTCTGCTGCTCAAGCCTGTATTTCAGGCATGGAGCAGCCGAGCGCCGATCGTACAGAGATGGAGGCAGGTAGGGACCCTCCCCGTCCATTCAGCTGTTCGGGACGCTGTAATTTCACCGCGGCAGTCCCGAATAGTCCAACTGAGTTTCCGGGAACGGTTTTCTCTAGTTTAAGACATGGCGATCAAATTTACAGACAACGATCAAATTTAGACACGGCGATCGAAACGGGCATCACTGCGATCGTTGATGTCAGGCATTAGCTGATAGCCGCCGGGACAGCTCAGCTATGACACAGGGTCAGCACGTGACCCTGCATTATAGCACGGGAACGGGACCAGGGCGTATAGGTATGCCCTTGGTCCTTAAGATGTTAAAGGGATACTCCGCTGCTAGACATCTTATCCCCTATCCAAAGGATGGGGGATAAGATGCTTGATCACGGTAATCCCACTGCTGGGGCCCCCCACGATCTCCCGCAGCACTAAGTGTTTTAAACAAACGCTGGATTCCTGCGGCAGTGGTTGTGATGTCACGACCACACACCCCTCGTGGTGTCATGCCACGTCCCCTCCCATAGACATGCAACGGAGTACCCCTTTAAAACAATTGTCACATAGAGTGATATAGGGCAGGATTGCATTGCCCTGTGATTTCTTCTATATCTGGACTTTTGTGCGACTTTTGACAGAAAAGGTACTGATGAGACTCCACACCCTCTCTCTGCAAAGCCAGAGGATTCATGGCAAATAGGCACATTTTAGCTCTGAAACAGAAACTAATATGGCTGAAAACTCAAGCCTGCAACCTCTGCTAAAACAGGTAAGCACAAGGCACACATATTTACCTCTCTAATAGCCTATGCTGCACTATAGAAGTAAAAATTAAATAAATAATTCATTCTAGAGTGCTTCTTTAACAGCCCAGACAATTGTTGCGCTGCCTTCTCCTGGTCGTGTCCTCCGGTAGAATTACACCATGTCTGCGGGCCAGACTGCAATCATTTCACTGATGATAAATACAACTAATATCTTAAATCAGCTCCATAAATAAATGTGCAATATAAGCAAGCTATTAAGGCCATGATGGAGCGATGACAGCGATGGCGGCTGGAGATGAAGGCGCCGTCTCCTTGTCATGGTAACGCAATAACATACCTTTTAGCAATCTAAGATAACAGAGCGGCACAATACAATTATCCTCCGCAAATGAAATTAGAAGATGCAAATCAAGTGTAAATAAGTATTTATATGCTGGACCGCATCCAATGAGGAGTTCTACCCGAGCCGCCGGTTCGTCTCCCGAGATGTTTTTATTGGAACTAATTCTGCATTTATTATTTTTGAGACTTGTGCAAATCCCAACTCCGGTGTCATAATTCACTCCAATAATTTATCTCCAAACTTTTGCAAACACGGCTCGTCCTGTGAGATGTCTCGGGGAGTCATCCGATTCCGCAAAAGTTGTTCTCCAAACGTCAGGAGCATCTAATTAGACTTTCGATAAGTGACGTATTGGGGAGGTTGTGCGGTAAAGGAGATGCAACGGAGCTGAGTTTGTTCATGTTGCGGAGAGGAGCTTTTAAATGTTGCAGGGCTGAGAAGATGGGGGCGGGGTTTAACTTGTGCTATATGCAAGAGAGAGAGAGAGAGAGCAAACCTGGGCTGTATACCTGCAATCTTCTAAATCTGTCTGCCTCCTCCAGAGGACCCATACTGTCCATGAAGGGTAAATGAGGGCTTCCCTCCCATTTCAGCAGCAGTTTGTTGCTTAGTGTAACCCATTCCTTGCTGGCTGCTGTTTTTTTTTTTTCCTTCCCTTTACCTGGTAAACCCAGTTCATAACCAACTCTTTCTCCCCCAACATGCAATCTATAGTAGTGCATTTAGGGTAAATCTGTCATCAGTGTCACCTGTACAGATGGGTAGTGCAGGTGACAGTGATGACAGTACTTACCTTGTCCCGTTCCGTGCTGTCATTGTCCAGAAATCCTCTTCGTAATCTTCAGCTCCTGGCCCGACTTGGAGCATGGGCGGAGCTTAGTGACAGCTGTTTGCAGCAGGATGACATCATTAAGCTCCGCCCATGCTCCAAGTCGGGCCCGGAGATGGAGATAACGAAGAAGAATGCCGGAGTACGACAGCACGAAAGGGGACAGAGTGTGTACCATTATAATCACTGTCACCTGCACTACCAGTCTGTACCTACAGGTTAGTACAGGCGACACTGATGACAGACTTCCTTTAAACCCTTCCCTAACACAGTAACAGCCTGTTCACTTTTACCAGCACTATGTCAAGGCATAGCAGTAAGGACTAATTTCAGTGCTGTAATTGGCCAGACAACAAGAGAAAGGAAGTTCCTGTGTGTGTGCTTCTGACAATCAGCTCAGCTCCAGTCCTCTTAAATGCAGAGAATAGGAAATAGCTGTACATCATAGAGGGGGCACCCAGGGGCTTAATACCTGAACAAACTTTTCTGAACGCTGGAGGCGGTGCTGGGAGCTTGTGAAAGAATAATCCCGCCCCCTCATGATGTCAAGCCCCGCCCCCTCAATGCAAGTCTATGGGAGGGGGCGTGACAGCTGTCACGCCCCCTCCCATAGACTTGCATTGAGGGGGCGGTGCGTGGCATCCTGAGGGGGCGGGGCTATTACCTCACAAGCTCCCGGCACCGGCTCCAGCGTTCAGAACAGTTTGTTCCAAACGCTGAGCAGCGGAGTACCCCTTTAAAATGGTGATCAGGAGAAAGGTTGGGGTAAGGGTTATGTTAGTGCTTTTGGAAAGTTGGGTTAGGGGTATGCTATCGTGGTAATGAAGAGCTTAGATACAGTTGGATACAGTCCTCGGAGAAGATATCATAAAACCTACACACACTGGGGGAGATATTCAAAAACTATTGTCATTTCTATTCCATCGACATTAATCACACATGTTTTTTCTCCTCAAATTGCGCCAAATTGTAAATCAGGGAAAATGATGGCAGTATCATCACAGGTAATTTTCAATGATTAAGATTGCCCATACAAGCGATAACTGAAGAAATAAAATATGTCCAGGGATTAAAGGGGTACTCCGCTGCTAGACATCTTATCCCCTTTCCAAAGGATAGGGGATAAGATGTCTGATCACGGGGGTTCCGCTGCTGGGGCCCCCCACTGTCTCCCGCAGCACCCAGCATTCTGAACAAATGCCGGGTTCCTGCGGCAGAAGTCATGACATCACAGCCACGCCCCTAGCGACATCATGCTCCTCCATTCATGTCTATGGGAGGGGGCGTGTCAGCCATCACGCTCCCTCCCATAGACATAAATGGAAGGGGCATTACGTAACATCGTGAAGGGGCGTGGCGGTGATGTCACGATTCCGGCCTCCGGCTCCGAGCATTCTTAACAAAATGTTCAGAATGCTTGAGCACAGGTGTACCCCTTTAAATGCGAGGAAAGGTGCAGTAACCATGAAAAAAATATTTATTTATTTACTTTTTTTAATTAACATTTTCCAATAATTCCAACGTTTATTTTTCAATAATTTATGTTTATTTTTCAATAATTTATGTTTATTTTTCATTAATTGATTAAATAATACCTTTTCCCAAAAAGCAAAAGGAAAACAAAACAAAACAAAAAAACATTTAGTGATTTCTTTTGGTGTGAAAATTTTGATGTAAAATAGACTCTCGCCCCTTCGAAAAAATCATGTAAAACATGAGATTTACATAACCACACCCACTTTAGCAACACTGGCGTGACTAGTGTACGTTTTAAATCATTCCCATGATCATTCCCATGTAAAAAAATAAATAAATTGAATATCTGATTGAAACTTTTTTGCGCCAAAATTTTGGCCCAAAATGCTAAATTTCTGACGTGAGTTTTTTTTTAATAAGGTTGTGAACATTTCTCACAGTCTTTCTGTTCTTTTTTCGTTCACTGTTTATAACTTCTTAGTATTTGATATTTGGCGTTTCCCGTTCCATCACATGAAGATTTGTTATATTTTGCA